>NW_015174373.1:56168-76594 GCF_001447785.1 Gekko japonicus
GAGAAGGGGGGGAGACACTGGGGGGGAAGAGAGAGAAGGGGGGAGAGAGAGACAGAGAGAGAGACTGGGGGGGAAGAGAGAGAACGGGGGGAAAGAGAGAGACTGCCCACCCCGCGAGTATCGCGGGTCCCCCCTTGTTGGTATCTAAATTAGTTACTGGATTTTGAGATTCTCCCCCCCCCCCTTTTTTTCTCTTCTATTTTTCTGTTTCTTTTGAAAGAAAGATTTTTTTTAAAAAATACCCATGCATTGCATAATTTTCATGTTACTTTCAACACATGTACAGCCAAACGTGTGACAGAAACCGCACTTTTATCCAGATGCTGGCCTCTGGTTTAAGGGGTTTTTTTTGGCCAGTGTGTGACACAGAGTGTTGGACTAGATGGGCCATTGGCCTGATCCATAAGAACATAAGAACATAAGAGACGCCAATGTTGGATCAGGCCAATGGCCCATCCAGTCCAACACTCTGTATCACACAGTGGCCAGAAATACCAGTGCCATCAGGAGGTCCACCAGTGGGGCCAGGACATTAGAAGCTTGCCCCAGAGTCCCTATCTATTCCTTGTGGCTAAGAGCCACTGATGGACCTCTGCTCCATATGCTTATCTAACCATTGCTTATCCAACATTGGCTTCTTTTACGTCCTTATGTTCTTAAGTTGTAAAGTGAATACAGTTGGCTCTTTCTTACAAACTGATCTAACACAGACATGCAGGAAATACATACATTCACTGTAATGTGTAAACGGGGCTACTGAGTCAGGCCAATGATTAATCTAACTCAGCATTCTCTACGGATAACAACATAAGAACATAAGAGCAGCCAATGTTGGATCTGGCCAAAGGCCCATCCAGTCCAACACTCTGTGTCACACAGTGGCCAAAAATACCAGGGGCCATCAGGAGGTCCAGCAGTGGGGCCAGGACACCAGGAGCCCTCCCACTGTTGCCCCCCCCAAGCACCAAGAATACAGCATCCCTTGCCCCAGACCGAGAGTTCCTATCCACACCTTGTGGCTAAGAGCCACTGAGGGACCTCTGCTCCAAATGCTTATCTAATTCCCTCTTGAAGCCGTCCATGCTTGTAGCCGCCACCCCCTCCTGTGGCAGTGAATTCCATGTGTGAATCATTCTTTGGGTGAAGATCTAACACAGACATGAAGATCTGACACAGACATGCAGGAAATAACATGTATTCACTGTCATGTGTGAACGGGGCTACTGAGTCAGGCCAACAATTAATCTAACTCAGCATTCTCTATCCAGTCTAGCAGCTGCTCTCCAGGATCTCAGAAGAACATCGGAAGATCCCTGCTGGGTCAGACCAGAGAGGGTCCACTTAGTCCAGTATCTTTTGCTCACACAGTGGCCAGCCAGTTCCTCTGGAGGGCCAGCAACAGGGCAGACAGGCCGAGGCCTTCCCCTGATAAGAACCTCAGAAGAGCCCTGCTGGATCAGACCAGGGAGGGTCCATCTAGTCCAGCCTCCTGTCTCACACAGCGGCCAGCCAGTTCCTCTGGAGGGCCAACAACAGGGCAGAGAGGCCGAGGCCTTCCCCTGATAGGAACCTCAGAAGAGCCCTGCTGGGTCAGACCAGTGAGGGTCCATCCAGTCCAGCCTCCCGTCTCACACAGCGGCCAGCCAGTTCCTCTGGAGAGCCAACAACAGGGCAGAGAGGCCAAGGCCTCCCCCTGATAGGAACCTCAGAAGAGCCCTGCTGGATCAGACCAGGGAGGGTCCATCCAGTCCAGCCTCCTGTCTCACACAGTGGCCAACCAGCTCCTCTGGAGGGCCAACAACTGGGCACAGAGGCCGAGGCTTTCCCCTGATGTTTATTTATCTATTTATTTATTTATTTTTCACATTCATACCCCGCCCTCCCCAACGGGCTCAGGGCGGCTTGTTGCCTCCTGGCTCTGGGATTCAGAGGATTAGTCTCAGATGGAGGTCTTTCACATCACCAACTATTTGATCTTTTTAAGCTGGAGATTTTGGAGACAGAACCTGGGACCTTCTGCATGCCAAGCAGAGGCTCTGCCATGGAGCTCCAGCTCCCACCCAACGTAACAGATATTTTCATCGATTAGACAAGCAGTATTTGCTAGACCTTTGGGGGACATCCTGCTCCCCTTCCTCCACCAGTTGTTCTCCTGCCCGCTTTGCCATAATCCCCTTTCAGTCTCGTGCCGCAGCAACAAAAATAGGCGCAAGACCAGTTCAAACCAGTCCCACATCCTACGTTGCCACACTGACTATTTAGCTATGAAATCACACAAGAGAATCTTCACAAGAAGGTGTGCCTGAAAGGGCTATACTGGGGAAACGTTAAATCCCGTGTTCTGTTTTCCGCACTTTTGAAAGCAGAAAACTGAGGGGTGGAAGGGAACAGGACATACAACCAGTGGGTGAAGCTGGCCAGGGCGTGGTGCAATACAGTGGGGGCCGCCAGGCCAGAAGACTCACGTCAGCAACTGGGCGTTGTCGTGCTTCTTCCGCGACTTCAGAGACTTCTTCCACTGCAGAAAGGACCAAAGGGTGGTGTTAGCGTCACTGGTCACTCGGCACTGGTCCCGCTCCGTCCACACCTCGAGACCGATCAGGGCCACTTTGATATTCAGGGACCTGTAAAACTGGAGAACGGAAGAGAAGGAAGGAAGGAGACTTTTATAGAGACGTCACTCCAGAACACCGTGCAACATTTGGCATAGGTATCAAGCAGAGTGCATCAGAGGTCTGACTTGGTACGAAGGCACACAGGTTTCCTGGGGGCTTGCATTGCAGGGCTTTCAGGCAGGGCTTCTAACAGGGGAGTTGAGCTCGGGAGTTCAGCGGGGGAGGTAAAATGCGAGAGAAACCTTCTCGTCTGAGTTTCCAGAAAAGGACATGCAAGGTCCATATCAGCAAGGGGGGAGACATACCCAGGGGTCATTTCGTAGAAAAAGAGGTGCAGGAGCTCATTAGCATAACTCATTAGCATAACTTATTTGCATATGCCACACCCCCTGGCATCACTGGAAGTGTGTCAGAAGGCAACACCCACCACTCAGGCTCCATTGGACTGTTTTGGATTGCTAGCTATTGGGGGGGGGGGGACATGCAGATCTGTCCTCGCAGAAGAGGGAGAGCTTGTACCTGAATAAAACTTGGTCTTAAAGGTGCCACTGGACTGTTTTGGACTGGGGGGCTAAAAGGGGGCTCTGCAGCTTACCTGGCTGCTTCTTGCTCTGACTGAGGGCTGCTGGGAGAAAGGGGTGGGGCTTGTTGCATGTGCCCGCCCCCTGGGCTCTTTACTGCCGGAGCTCCGCTCCTGTGCGCTCCCACAGGAAATGACACCTGGACGTACCACAGTATCCTTCCTGCTACAGAAATCTGCACAGAGTCTGGTAAGCCCCCTGTTTCAACCCAAAGACACCTGTATAGAACCAAACCTTTTATGAAGGGGAGAAAGCCATTGCAGGGGGGGGGCTACCCAGTGTTTTGCAGGGAATGCCACATTTATGATAGGGTTGCCAGACCCCCAGTCAGGGCGGGGGTTCCCCCCGATTTTAGGGGCTCCAATCTCCCACTGGCCAACTGGCTGACAAGGGAAACCCCACCCCGAAACAGCCCTATCCAAGGTCGATGTTCTCGATGCAATGACTTTGCCCGGAAGTCAGGCCGGGCGCGTCATGCATCGACACTCTAGCATTTTGACCAAAACTCTTTGGTCAGAACTTCCTGCAAGTAGAATAACCCTTATTTTTCTTTTAAAAGATTTATCCCGGGATGCTGCCCCCACCCACATGACGCCTAGGATGGTTTTCATGGGATACTTGGGGTGGGTCAGGGTAGGGTGAGGAGGTGTTTGTTCACACAGAGGAAGGGCGCACAGTAGTAGAAGACAAAGACTTGTGACCTGGTTCATGCACGACGGAGAGGGAATTATGTAGCGGAAGGGACTACCCCGACTTCAGACTGCCAGAAGGGGAGGGTTACATTTTTGGAATCGTTCCTTTTGAGCAAATAGAAAGCCCACCCCCCAAGCAATGAGAGGGGAGCAGAACGTTTGTCCCTGAAGTGCTACGTTTCTAGCTGCGTGAAGGTTTTTCATGCAAAGGGCCATTCGAAGCTGCAGTCCGCCACCATCTGAAAAGGTGACATCTGCTCCCACATTCCCACCTCGGCATGAGATGGACTGATGCCCAGGGAGTTCCATTTACTGCACAAATAGCCATGCAACCATCACCAGCTCCCCACTGATCTCCAGCCACCTGCCTCTTACCTTGTCCACAAAATTAGCGATCTCCAGGATCCGTTGCTTTGTGCGCCCCAAATTTTGCTTTTGAGACAGGAACTGGGAAAGAGAGGGAGAAAGAAAGAAGGGAGGGGGGGAAGACAGGCAAAGAGCTACAATTAGTGGTATTTTTCAAACAAGACCCCATAGACTGCTGTGTGCTCTTTGCAGAACTACAAAGGCCATGAGGCAGTGCTCTCTGAAGAACTACAAATACCATGATGCAGTGTGCAGAAACACTCATCCGTAAGGACTTGTTTTTGTTCTGGGCCAAAATCACGGAACAGGTCTTTCAGATACTCCAAACTAGGAGCAGGACTTTAAGCCTCTCAAGCTGGTTCAAATGGCAAGGGGAAAATGAGGATGGACGAATTAAAGCTTCATAAAACGTATAGTTTGCTTATGGAATTCCCCACCACAAGACATGGTGGTGGCCAAAGACCAAGATCTCTGTGCTGCTATTAGTATTTTAAAGAAAATGAGGTAGGTCCTGCAGGAGGTGTATTTTCCTCTAAAATATAAAGGACTGTGCAAAAGCTCGTTTTGATTTGCAAAGGTGTTTAAAGTGTTCAAGGTAGGATTGGGGAGACCTGAGTTCAAGTTCTTCCTCAGCCATGTCTCTGGGCTCAATATTGTCTTGAAGGGCTTTTAATTCATATAGGATTCCTTATTATATTTTGCTCTGTTGAGGTGAGAAGCACTAGAGTAGGCTCTAAGACAGGGGTGTCGAACTCATTTGTTACGAGGGCCGCATCTGACCTAAATGAGACCTTGTTGGGCCGGGCCATGTGTGTCATACAATGTAAACTTTATAAAGGACACAAAGGGTGTTTTTTTAACTTAAAATAAAAACATGCTTAAAACATTAGCACTCTTGCAATATTTTGTTGATTTAACACTGCCTGATAACTGACACCTCTTGCTCTGAATTATTGCACCAAAATGTCTGTGCTGTTGCAATCTTGAGTCTGCTGTTCAGGTGTGTATCTGTAAGCTGCAAACCTACAATGACGCAGCAGCAGCAGAACTGGAAGAAGCAGCAGAAGCCAGCCAGTTCCACTGCGGGCCTGAGAGAAGCCCTCCGGGGGCCTCATCTGGCCCCCGGGCCACATGTTTGACACCCCTGCTCTAAGAGGCCTGGATTCAAACCCCCCACTCCACCACTCAACTCACTGGGGGATCTCGGGCCAGGCACTCGGGCTAACCTACCTTGGAGGGTTGTTGTGAGGATAAAATACCAGACAGAAGAACTTTATAGACAGGCTTATTGAGTTCTGAGGAGGAAGGGAAGAATAAAAATGTATCTTTTAAATAATAATAAATCCTTTCTCCCTTTATGGGGCAGCAAATGAACTTATACGCAATCTGTCTGTTAAAGGTGGGCAGAGATCCGCGATCGTTGTCAGGTCCCTTTGAGCCTTTAGAAAGCAAACCTAAGCTGGTCTACTCAGAAGGAAATCTTGTTTTATTCATTGGGATTTACCCTCGGGAAGGGTTGCACGGACAGCGTATTAAAATTCGGGCAAGTTTGAGCAGGGAGAGAAGAAACTGATCATCGTTGTTCATTCCTCCTCCGGAAGCAACAGCCTCCAATTGGTAGCAGGGCATGTGTGGGGGGAAATCCAAGATTTGGTCCCATCTTTTCGAGTTAAAGGACCTTCAGCAACCAAGGTGGGAAGATGAGGAACGTCTTTCCAAGACTTGAGAGAGCCGTTCTCATGACAGGGCATGTACTGTACTGCTGGTCGTTGACTGCTACAATAAATTGATTGAATGATTGGTTGGTTGACTGATTGACAGGGCATGGCAGGCCTCATTTGGTACAACTGAGGAGAGGGTTCAACAGGTCCCCCCTGGCAAACGGCGGGGGATTGGGGGGGGACTTGCAGGAAGAAAGAGAGAGGCCAAGGCCTTGTTGCTGGCATCGCACAGGAAGTGATGTCAGCACACTGAGATGTCGCTGCGACACTCTGGTATTTGGGCAAAAGCTCTATGGTAAAACCAGCTTCTAGAACTGTAGAATCATAGAGTTGGCAGGGACCTCCAGGGTCATCTAGTTCAACCCCCTGCACAAGGCAGGACATTCACAAACACCTCCCTACACACACACACACACACACACACAGTGACCCCTGTTCCATGCTCAGAAGATGGCAAAAAACCTCCAGGATCCCCGGCCAAACTGGCCTGGAGGAAAATGGCTTCCCGACCCCAAAGTGGCGATCGGCATTTCCCTGGGCGTGTAAGAAAGGGCCACGAGAACTAAGCAATGATGCAACCCTTCCTGCCCTCCCTTCTCCTGATCTGCCCAAGTTCACAGAGTCCGCATTGCTGTCAGATGGGGCCATCTAGCCTCTGCTTAAAAACCTCCTGAGAAGGAGAGCCCACCACCTCCCGAGGAAGCCCGTTCCACCGAGGAACCGCTGCAAATGTCAGGAAGTTCTTCCTAATGTTTAGCCGAAAACTCTTCTGATTCGATTTCAACCCGTTGGTTCCGGTCCAACTTCCTGGGGCAACAGAAAACAACTCCATACCATCCTCAGTTTAAATCGGTTTTAAAAATCAGTTTTAAAAAATCCCGCTCATGAAGACCAAAAAGGTCACTGTATCCCATTGTAAAACACAAATTTGTACGGCCTGATATTGGAGAGTCCTAGGTCAGGAGAGGGACAAATATACCCCGGCTGATCTCAGAGCCCCAGCAGGGTCGGTCCTGGTTAGTACTTATAATGGGAGACGACCAGGGGGAGTCCAGGGTCACTCCGCAGAAGCAGGCCGTGGCGAACAAGAGCTTGTACCTGAATAAAAGTTGGTCTTAAAGGTGCCACTTAAAGGGGAGCCAGTTTGGTGTAGTGGTTAAGTGTGCGGACTCTAATCTGGGAGAACCGGGTTTGATTCCCCACTCCTCCACTTGCACCTGCTGACCTTGGGTCAGTCACAAGCTCTGGCACAGCTGTTCCTGAAAGAGCAGTTTGTGTCCGCGTTCTCTCAGCCCCACCTACCTCACAGGGTGTCTGTTGTGGGGAGGGGAAGGGAAAGGAGTTTGTAAGCCGCTCTGAGACTCCAAGTGAAGGACGGGGTATAAATCCAATCTCTTCTTCTTCTTCTTCTTCTTCTTCTTCTTCTTCTTCTTCTTCTTCTTCTTCTTCTTCTTCTTCTTCTTCTCTGGACTGTTTTGGACCGGGGGAAGCTCTGCAACTTACCTGGCTGCTTCTTACTCTGACTGAGGGCTGCTGGGAGCAGGGGGTGGGGCTTGTTGCATGTGCCCACCTCCTGAGCTCTTTACTGCCGGAGTTCCACTCCTGTGCGCTCCTGCAGGAAATGACCCCTGGTTGCGAGACAGACCAATCCAGGGGGACTCTGTTTCTGGCGGGAACGAATCCCATTGGTCCCAAGCCAGCAAAGGCGATGTAGTGTGTCCTTACCGTGTAATACAACAAGTATGCCTGCGCTTCAGGCAAGGCAATACCAGAGGCCTGGTATTCTAAAGTGCACATTCTGATTGGCTGCTTTGCACAGTGGGCCAATCAGCGCGTAGGAATGGTTCCGGAAGGAACAACACCCATTGGCCGTTATGTACGCATTATGATTGGTCGTTATCTGTTTACGGGTGTGGTTTTGCCCGTCTAAATCATATATAAGCCAGCCTTGTTCTATGTATATTTGTCTAGTGTTGTTATGAGCTGAATAAAATGAAATCACTTGTTTAAGAGCCTCGATCTCAGTCGTCTCCTCTCCAGGCTAAACAGACCCAGCTCCTTCAACCTTTTCTCACAGGACTTGGTCTCCAGACCCCACCCCATCTTCGCCGCCCTCCTCTGGACACATTCCAGCTTGTCTATATCCTTCTTACAGATTGCGGTGTCCCAAACTGAACACAATACTCTAGGAGCGGTCTACCATAGAGTTTTTGCCCAAATACCAGAGCGTCACCCGGGCATCGCTGGTGTGATGACATCACTTCCTGTGTGGTGCTGGCAATGAAGGGCGGGCCTTTCTCTTTCTCCGGGCAAGTCCCTCTGCCGGCCAGGTGATCGGCCGCTGGGGGCCAGGGTCTGTCAGCGGGGGACGCCCACCTCCTCTGGGGGGTTGGGGTCTGGCAACCCTAACTGAGGAGGACCCGCAGGTAGACGCGAGGTGCAGCACAGCTGGGCTTTGGGGTCCCTGCGAGACTTCACTGCAGCTTCAGAAGGCGCAAGGTTCTCACCAGGGTGAAGTCCGCCACAATGAAGAGCTCCATGTATTTCATCGTCCTCCAGGCGTCTCGCCTTTTCTGCAACAGAAACGACAAAACGTCACCAGAAAGGACACGAGGGGTTGCCAAATCCGGGGGGGGGGGTTCCTGGAGATTTGGGGGCAGAGGCTGGGGAAGGCAGGGTCTGGGGAGGGATCTCAGCGAGAGTCCACACTCCAAAGAACATAAGAACATAAGAGAAGTCAAATGTTGGATCAGGCCAGTGGCTCATCCAGTCCAACACTCCGTCACACAGTGGCCAGAAATACCAGGGGCCATCAGGAGGTCCACCAGTGGGGCCAGGACACTAGAAGCCCTTGTCACACAGTGGTCAAAAATACCAGGGGCCATCAGGAGGTCCAGCAGTGGGGCCAGGACTCTAGAAGCCCTCCCACTGTTGCCCCCCCAAGCACCAAGAATACAGAGTATCACCTGCCACAGCCTGTGAGTTCCTATCTATACTTTGTGGCTAAGAGCCACTGATGGACCTCTGCTCCATATGTTTATCCAGTTCCCGCTTGAAGCCGTCCATGCTTGTAGCCGCTGCCACCTCCTGCGGCAGTGAATTCCATGTGTTAATCACTCCTTGGGTGAAGAAGGACTTCCTTTTATCTGTTCTAACCCGACCACTCAGCGATTTCATTGAGTGCCCACTTGAGTTCTTGCATTGTGAGAAAGGGAGAAAAGGACTTCTTTCTCAACCTGCTCTATCCCATGCATAATCTTATAAACCTCGATCATGTCACCCCTCAGCCATTGTTTCTCCAAGCTAAAGAGCCCCCAAGCGCTTTAACCTTTATTCATAGGGAAAGTGTTCCAACCTTTTTATCATTCTAGTTGCCCTTTTCTGCACTTTTTCCAAAGCTATAATATCCTTTTCGAGGTGTGGTGACCAGAACTGCACACAGTATTCCAAATGAGGTCGCACCATCGATTTATACAGGGGCATTATGATACTGACTGATTTGTTTTCAGTTCCCTTCCTAATAATCCCCAGCATAGCATTGGCCTTCTTTATTGCAGTCACAGACTGTCTCGATATTTTCATTGAGTTATCTACTACGACTCCAAGATCTCTCTCTTGGTCAGTCTCTGACAATTTGGACCCCATCAATGTGTATTTATATTTAGGATTTTTGGCTCCAATGTGCATCACCTTGCACTTGGCCACATTGAACCCCATTTGCCACGTTGACGCTCACTCGCCCATCCTCGGCAGATCCCTATCTGCACACCCATCTTTCCCAGCCTGGATGTATGTCCTGCACATGTAACAACATAAGGAAGTCTCACGAGAGGCACATAAGGATTTCTGTCACCGGGAGATCAGCTATAATACTGGGGGAACTCCAGGTGCCACCTGGAGGTTGGCAACTCTCTTGCCCCATCGCTAAACATGAGGCTGGTTCAGAGCCAGCATTTGTCGCTTCCATTGTGGCCAGAACGTTTGCCAGGGGTGAGCCAAGGTAGGGACAGCATCAGTGCTTGTAGCCAGTGTTCCCTCTGAGTTAGTGTGAGCTAGCTCACAGGGTTTTTTTAGCCTCCAGCTCACACATTTTTGTCTCGGCTCAGGAAGGACGGCCCCAGAGCAAACTAATTGGTGCAGCAGCCAAACCGCTTGCTCACAACTTGAATGCCAGCAGCTCACAAAGTAGAATTTTTGCTCACAAGTCTCCACAGCTTAAAGGGAGCGTTGCTCCCAGGCTAGCCTGATCTAATCAGATCTCGGAAGCTAAGTCCTGGTTAATATTTGGAAGGGAGACCCCCAGGGAAGTCCTCCTGGGTTGACAGAGCCAGGCAATGACAAACTCGGATGGGGTCAACATCTGGAGCAGAGGTCCACCCGTGGCTATTAGCCCAAGGTATAGCTGGAACACTCTGTCAGGGGCAGGGATGCTCTGTCTTCTTGGTCCTTGGGGGGGGGAACAGTGGGAGGGCTTCTGGAGTTCTGGCCCCACTGCTGGACCTCGTGATGGCACCTGGGTTTGGGCCACTGTGTGACACAGAGTGTTAGACTGGATGGGCCACTGGCCTGATCCAACATGGCTTCTCTTATGTTTTATGCTCTGTATTCTTGGTCCTTGGGGGGGGGGCTCCCGAGTGGGAGGGCTTCTAGAGTTCTGGCCCCACTGCTGGACCTCCTGATGGCACCTCGGTTTTGCCCGCTGTGTGACACAGAGTGTTGGACTGGATGGGCCATTGGCCAAGTGGTATTATATTTTTATTCTTTGTTTTCTATTTAATTCATATTGCAGTCCTATATATTGTACACATTATGTAATATTACTGTCCATACTTTTAGCATTTGTATAAAAACGTCTGTGAAGAAGACACTCGAAACAAAGCTAATACGATCCTTCTTGTACATTCATTCACAAATTTGCATTGCATGTTTATTCTATTTTCTATTCTTTGCGAATTGTAATTTGCATTTACTGATTACTTGAATTGTTTCATAGCATAATAGGCCTTCTGCCTTGCTTAGCATCCCATTCCACAGCTTTTTCTTTATTTATACACTGCTGGGAATTCCTCTCCTTTTTGTTTATGTACATTTTTGGACTCTGATGCAATTATCTAATCATTTTGACTTCTCTGCGGAAGAAAAAGATAGGATTTTAGCTAATGCTCCTAAACTCACTCAAAGTTTCTCTCACGATGAGTTGGACTCAACTATAAATATTAGATTAAACAAGACTGAGGTTAGCACTGCATGCTTAAACATAAGAACATCAGAAAAGCCAACGTTGGATCAGGCCAGTGGCCCATCCAGTCCAACACTCTGTCACACAGTGGCCAAAAATACTAGGTGCCATCAGGAGCTCCACCAGCAGGACCAGAACTCCAGAAGCCCTCCCACTGTGCCCCCCCAAGCACCAAGAAAACAGAGCATCATTGCCCCAGACATAAGAACATAAGAGAAGCCATGTTGGATCAGGCCAGTGGCCCATCCAGTCCAACACTCTGTGTCACACAGTGGCCAAAAATACCAGGTGCCATCAGGAGGTCCACCAGTGGGGCCAGGACACTGGAAGCCCTCCCACTGTTGCCCCCCCCCAAGCACCAAGAAAAGAGAGCATCCCTTGCCCCAGACATAAGAACATAAGAGAAGCCCGTGTTGGATCAGGCCAGTGGCCCATCCAGTCCAACACTCTGTCACACAGTGGCCAAAAATACCAGGTGCCCTCAGGAGGTCCACCAGTGGGGCCAGGACACCTAATGCCCCCCCACTGTTGACCCCCCCCCAAGCACCAAGAATACAGAGCATCACTTGTCCCAGATATAAGAACATAAGAGAAGCCAATGTTGGATCAGGCCAAAGGCCCATCCAGCCCAACACTCTGTGTCACACAGTGGCCAGAAATACCAGTGCCATCAGGGGGTCCACCAGTGGGGCCAGGACACTAGAAGCCCTCCCACTGTTCGCTCCCCCCCCCCCAAGCAACAAGAAGACAGAGAATCCCCACTGGGGGACCTCCAGATGGCACATGGTATTTTAGGCCACTGTGTGACAGACTGGATGGGCCTTTGGCCTGATCCAACATTGGTGTCTCCTATGTTCTTATGTTCTTAAGCCGTCCATGCTTGTAGCTGCCACCACCTTCTGTGGCAGTGAATTCCACAATAAATGCATGGCTATACTTAATAAATGCTCTTATGATTTTATGCTTTTCATCGTAGATCAAGCATCTACGGAGACTGAGAGACTAAATATATACTTAATACGCAAACAACAACTATGGAGGATAAATTAAAGAACTCAAAATAAAGTTTACAGATGGTGCTCTGCTCGTCTAACAATTCCAACAGAAGATTCACCTGGGCGGATTCCAGAAATACTCCGTCCGATTATGAGACTTCTTGTAGCAGAAGACTCTGCAACCACTTCTGGGGGCTCCTCTTAAGTTCTTAAACTTCCCCTGTTTGTCCTCTTGCCTTGAAAACCCTCCAGGTTGCCATAATTTGGCTGCCTCCAGTGTTCCCTCTAAGCTGGGTTAGTGTGAGCTAGCTCACAGCTTTGTAGCCTCCGGCTCACCCATTTTTGTCTTAGCTCAGGAAGGAGGGCTCCAGAGCAAACTGACTTATGCAGTAGCCAAATCGCTCGCTCACAACTTGAATGCCTGGAGCTCACAAATTGGCATTTCTGCTCACGAGACTCCACAGCGTAGAGGGGGCGTTGGCTGCCTCCCCTTTGGGGTACACCGGCGCCGGCCCCGAATGCTTTGCCACACACTGCAGCTGATCCAGAGAGCCTGGCGTCCCTAGTCAGTTCTCAGAACAGCCCGGGAAGCTTTACCCGCCGGAGTGCTGTTGGCATATCGAAGGCTCTCGCCAGATCCGCTACGTTGCTTGGGAGCAGCTCGCCGTGCCCGCAGGTCCCGCCCCTGGACGGCAAATGTTCTGCCCTGTAGATGATGTGGTGCTCGGATCCTGAGTCCCCTGGGGCTTTCAGGTAATAGCTGTCGTTCTGGCCGAGGGCGATCAGGCCGCTGCAAAATAGACCAGAAACATATGATTACTATTGCAAGGGGGGGGAGGGAGGGAGGGAGGGGAGGAAGGGGAAGAGAGAGAGACAGAGAAGGGAAGGAGGGAGAAAGGAAGGGAGAAAGAGAGAGAGAGAGAGGGAGAAAGAGAGGGGGGAGAAAGAGAGAGGGAGAAAGAGAGAAAAAGAGGAGAGAAAGAGAGGAAAGAGAGGAAGAAAGAGAGGAAGAAAGAAAGAAAGAAAGAAAGAAAGAAAGAAAGAAAGAAAGAAAGAGAGAGAGAGAGAGAGAGAGAGAGAGAGAGAGAGAGAAAGAGAGAAAGAGAGAAAGAGAGAAAGAGAGAAAGAGAGAAAGAGAGAAAGAGAGAAAGAGAGAAAGAAAGAAAGAAAGAAAGAAAGAAAGAAAGAAAGAAAGAAAGAAAGAAAGAAAGAAAGAAAGAGGGAGGGTGGGAGGAAGGGAGCGAGGAAGGGATGGATGGAAGGAGGGCGGGAGGGAGAGAGAGAGAGAGAGAGAAAGAAAGAAAGAAAGAAAGAAAGAAAGAAAGAAAGAAAGAAAGAAAGAAAGAAAGAAAGAAAGAAAGAAAGAAAAGACAATAGAGTGGGTCCCAGTGATCCACTGTCCTAGCATAGGTTATTTCTTTGGGTGGACACATGCAACAAGCCCCGCCCCCTGCTCCCAGCAGCCCTCAGTCAGAGCAAGAAGCAGCCAGGTAAGCTGCAGAGCCCACCCCCCGGCCCCCCGCCCCAAAACAGTCCAGTGGCACCTTTAAGACCAAGTTTTATTCAGGTACAAGCTCTCCCTCCTCTGCGAGGACAGATCTGCATGTTCTCCTCCCCCCCAACAGCTAGCAATCCAAAACAGTCCAGTGGAGCCTGAGCGGTGGGTGTTGCCTTCTGACACACGTCCGGTGATGTCAGGGGGTGTGGCATACACAAATAAGTTATGCTAATGAGTTAGTTGATAAGTAGTAATCGATAAGGATTGGGATTTCTACACGCTCAGATAAAGCAAATATTGTGAAACGGATTGTTTTCATTGCGCAGCATTCGTTAGCGTGTGAGCGATAACAGAAGGACATTTTCTACAGACATTACTACAGCAAACGTTTTTGCAACTTATCTTTATTGACTCTTGGTTATTCTTGTCACAGATGTTGTTTTTGCAATCCCACTCCCCACCTGGAGGTTGGCAGCCACAGATGCTGGGGGCGGGGGGGTATGACTCTGTGTGCCTGCTGATGGGCTTTCAGGGGCATCCGGTCGGCGGTTGAGGGAAACAGGATGCTAGACGAGATGGACCACTGGTCTGATGCAGCCGTACCAGAGAGCTGCTTTGCATGTGGTGTAACTGCCGAGTCCCCGGGGGAAAGTGCTCTAACCTCATCCAGCACCCTGTTTAAGTTCATACTCATTCTGTTGAGGCCTCGGGCAAGACTCCCCCTGCAAGGAGGATGAAAACCCAGTTGTGCAGACGACTGAGCGAGGGACTCGTCCGAGGGTCCGTTAAGGTCTCGAGTCCGTGCGTAGCCAAGAGATGACCTCACTTTGCCGGCGTTCCTAAAGATGCGGCTCACACGGATGAAGCCTGCCAGGGTTATTTTGAGTCCTACAGCGGCAGCTGGGGGTGGGGAGGGGGGGCGGGTGGACCGAGAGCGAGAAGCAGAGGCTGCAGAGTTTCCCCAGGAGCAGTTCCAACCCGGCCATCCCGGGTGCAAAGGAGACAACCCCCTGCTCCAATGTAAAGAGAACGGGAGTCAAATAAGAGGAGGGGAAAAGAAACCTTCCCTATCTAAGGATATTTGAGGGTCATGCAGGGGTTTTTTCCCTGGGGGGGAACATGCCCGAACAGAGTTCAGGAACGTCTTCGACAAAATCATTTTTTAAAATGTTTAAAAGTTCATGAGTTTTCAGTATACGGATTGCAAACTTCATTTCCCTCTAGAGAGTTCCGGCACCTCTTTTTCAACAACAACAAAAAGCCCTGGGGACCAGTGTTCCCTCTACGCTGAGTTAGTGTGAGCTAACTCACAGTTTTTTAGCCTCCGGCTCACCCGTTTTTGTCTTCGCTCAGGAAGGATGGGGCTCCACAGCAAACTCATTGATGCAGCAGCCAAATCGCTCGCTCACAACTTTAATGCCGGTGGCTAGCAAAGTAGGATT
The DNA here is from genome assembly GCF_001447785.1 of Gekko japonicus. Lineage (NCBI taxonomy): Eukaryota > Metazoa > Chordata > Lepidosauria > Squamata > Gekkonidae > Gekko > Gekko japonicus. The sequence continues at coordinate 71,318 of NW_015174373.1, forward strand.
TTTGCTCACAAGACTCCACAGCTTAGAGGGAGCATTGCTGGGGACACGTGAACTCCCCATCACAACTGGGGTGTGGCTCTCAGGGGTCTTTGGCGGAGATCTTTCCAGTCTGACAACCACTGGTCCTTTCAGCTGAAGTTCCCAATGGTGGAACCTGGGTCTTTTTGCACGCAAAACCTTACACCCTCCTTCCCAGCAGCACCCTGGAGACCTCTGCAGACCAAATGTCGATGTCTGTGAACGCCAAGCCTCTGAATCGCTTTCCTTACCTGATTCCGGAGCAGGTGCTCAGCACCAACCAGGATCCTTTGTGCCCTTGGACGTGGCCGTGGTAATAACAGTGTTCCTGTAAGGAGAGGCAACGGAGGAGTATTGGGGACATGCTTCATTTTGTGGGTGCAAATAATCTGACCGTCAGAAGCAGAAGGAGCTTAACTTTCACTGAATACTAATAACTAACATCCATTTATTCAGACCCCGCCCCGTCCCAGAGGTTTGTGAGGAAGGTCCCAACATCTAAAACTCAGGTACTCCACCAGCTGAATTATTGTTAATCAATCGGTTTTAATTTTTAAATGATGCATCAATTTGTGACTACGTTTTAGAAGAAGAAGAAGAAGAGACTGGATTTCTACCCCGCCCTTCACTACCCAAAGGTGTCTCAGAGCGGCCTACAAACTCTTTCTCTTCCCCTCCCCACAACAGACACCCTGTGAGGGAGGTGGGGCTGAGAGAGCTCTTGACAGAAACGGCTCTTCTTTCAAGAACAGCTCTTGTCAGAACTATGGCTTGCCCAAGGTCATGCAGCCAGGTGCAAGTGGAGGAGTGGCGAATCAAACCCAGATTAGAGTCCGCGCACTTAACCACTACACCAAACTGGAAGAAGAAGAAGAACAAGAAGAAGAAGAAGAGGAGGAGGAGGAGGAGGAGGAGGAGATAGGATTTATACCCCACCCTTAACTACCTGAAGGAGTCTCAGAGATAAATCAATGCATCCATTTGTAACGAAGAAAAAGAAGACAACAGGAGGAGGAGGAGGAGGAGATTGGATTTACACACACCCCTTCACTACCCAAAGGAGTCTCAGAGCGGCTTACAATCTCTCCTTTCCCTTCCCCTCCCCACACTAGACACCCTGTGAGGTAGGTGGGGCTGAGAGCACTCTCCCAAGGACTGCCCTTGAGAGAACAGCTCTGAGAGAACTTGTGACTGACCCAGGTCACACCAGCAGCTGCATGTGGAGGAGTGGGGAATCAAACCCAGTTCTCCCAGATTAGAGCCCGCACTCCTTACCATGACAACAAACTGGCTGTCCGTACGAACTAAGTCTCAACAAAGGGGTTGTTGGAGGAAATGTGAAATGATTTACCATGGACTAAACCAAACTGGGGGAGGGAAGGTGGCACGGGATCGCCCGATCTCATCAGCTCTCACAAGCTAAGCAGGGTCGGTACGGGGATGGGAGACCACCAAGGAAGGCTCTGCAGAGGAAGGCAACGGCAAACCACCTCTCCTCCTCCTCCTCACTGAGAGCCAGTTTGGTGTAGTGCTTAAATGCGCGGACTCTAATCTGGGAGAACTGGGTTTGTTTCCCCACTCCTCCACATGCAGCTGCTGGATGACCTTGGGCAAGCCACAGTTCCGATAAGAGCTGTTCTTGAAAAAGAGCAGTTTCTGTCAGAGCTCTCTCAGCCCCACCTACCTCACAGGGTGTCTGTTGTGGGGAGGGGAAGGGAAAGGAGTTTGTCAGCCGCTCTGAGACACCTTTGGGTAGTGAAGGGCGGGGTATAAATCCAGTCTCTTCTTCTTCTTTTACCTCACAGGGTGTCTGTTGTGGGGAGGGGAAGGGAAAGGAGTTTGTGAGCCGCTCTGAGACTCCTTTGGGTAGTGAAGGGCGGGGTATGAATCCAATCTCTTCTTTTTCTTCTTTTACCTCACAGGGTGCCTGTTGTGGGGAGGGGAAGGGAAAGGAGTTTGTCAGCCGCTCTGAGACTCCCTTGGGTAGTGAAGGGCGGGGAATAAATCCAATCTCTTCTTCTTCTTCTTCTACCTCACAGGGTGTCTGTTGTGGGGAGGGGAAGGAGTTTGTAAGACGCTCTGAGACTCCTTTGGGTAGTGAAGGACGGAGTATAAATCCAATCTCTTCTTCTTCTTCTTCTTCCCACCTCATGTCGCCCTTTCTCTCACCCACCACCTGCACCCACATCCACCTGCATTGCATTCATGTCCTTTCCCCCATAGTAGCACTGGCTATTATGTGCAGCTGCTGTGGCCATTAGGAAGAGCTGCCTCTCTGCAACTCCTGCATGCGCTTCCCTATCAATGCTGGGAAGCTGGGAGCCGGGTGGTGGAGTGGTTGCAAGCAAGTGGGCAAGGAGAGAGGCACATGGACGTGTAGTAGGGAAGGTGAACAGGTGTGGGGGATGTCGTGTATTGACTCAACTCCATTGTAAGGAATTGATTCAGCTTTATTGAACAGGAAAACAGTCAAGAACACACACACAAACTTTTAAACTATCCCGGGCTGATGTAGCCACGCCCTAGAATAGCTAAGGACCAATAGCATTGTTACAGTAATGTCCAATCAGGTTTGTTGCCTCCGGCACAGTTCTCTTGCATCTGATTGCTTACAATTAAGCATTAGGCAATAGGATTGTTCCAGCTTAGAATCCTGGCTAAGGTCTCAAGCTTAACATGACTTTTCATACATAACAGCGGATAAATGTTTTCGGCGGGCCGCATGTGGCCCCCGGGCCATAGTTTGAGGACCCCTGTTTTAAACTATCCCGGGCTGATGTAGCCACGCCCTAGAATAGCTAAGGACCAATAGCATTGTTACAGTAATGTCCAATCAGGTTTGTTCCCTCCGGCACAGTTCTCTTGCATCTGATTGCTTACAATTAAGCATTAGGCAATAGGATTGTTCCAGCTTAGAATCCTGGCTAAGGTCTCAAGCTTAACATGACTTTTCATACATAACAGGGGAGATCTGTGACAGTGGGCCCTGCCAGAAGCCCTTGGCCCCAGGAGCTGCCCCACTGCTTATTATGGAGCAGATGTCCATGAGTGGCTTTTAGCCACAAGGCTCTGACTTCTTGGTGCCTGGGGGGGGGGCAACAGTGGGAGGGCTACAGTGGGAGGGCTTCTGGAGTTCTGGCCCCGCTGGTGGACCTTCCGATGGCACCTGGGTTTGGGCCACTGTGTGACATAGAGCGTTGGACTGTATGGGCCATTGGCCTGTGTGGCCTCCTTGCCGGTTTGGTGTAGTGGTTAAATGCGCAGACTCTAATCTGGGAGAACCGGGTTTGATTCCCCACTCCTCCACTTGCACCTGGCTGGATGAACTTGGGAAAGCCATAGTTCTATCGGAGCTGTTCTTAAGAGCAGTTTCTGTCATAGAGCTCTCACAGCTCTCTCTACCTCACAGGGTGTCTGTTGTGGGGAGGGGAAGGGAAAGGAATTTGTAAGTCGCTCTGAGACTCCTTTGGGGAGTGAAGGGCGGGGTATAAATCCAAACTCTTCTCTTCTTCTTCTACCTCACAGGGTGTCTGTTGTGGGGAGGGGAAGGGAAAGGAATTTGTAAGTCGCTCTGAGACTCCTTTGGGGAGTGAAGGGCGGGGTATAAATCCAAACTCTTCTCTTCTTCTTCTACCTCACAGGGTGTCTGTTGTGGGGAGGGGAAGGGAAAGGAATTTGTAAGTCGCTCTGAGACTCCTTTGGGGAGTGAAGGGCGGGGTATAAATCCAAACTCTTCTCTTCTTCTTCTACCTCACAGGGTGTCTGTTGTGGGGAGGGGAAGGGAAAGGAATTTGTAAGTCGCTCTGAGACTCCTTTGGGGAGTGAAGGGCGGGGTATAAATCCAAACTCTTCTCTTCTTCTTCTACCTCACAGGGTGTCTGTTGTGGGGAGGGGAAGGGAAAGGAATTTGTAAGTCGCTCTGAGACTCCTTTGGGGAGTGAAGGGCGGGGTATAAATCCAAACTCTTCTCTTCTTCTTCTACCTCACAGGGTGTCTGTTGTGGGGAGGGGAAGGGAAAGGAATTTGTAAGTCGCTCTGAGACTCCTTTGGGGAGTGAAGGGCGGGGTATAAATCCAAACTCTTCTCTTCTTCTTCTACCTCACAGGGTGTCTGTTGTGGGGAGGGGAAGGGAAAGGAATTTGTAAGTCGCTCTGAGACTCCTTTGGGGAGTGAAGGGCGGGGTATAAATCCAAACTCTTCTCTTCTTCTTCTACCTCACAGGGTGTCTGTTGTGGGGAGGGGAAGGGAAAGGAATTTGTAAGTCGCTCTGAGACTCCTTTGGGGAGTGAAGGGCGGGGTATAAATCCAAACTCTTCTCTTCTTCTTCACTTGCCTTGAAAGCCTCTTGCTGGGGTCCCCAGAAGTCGGCTGCGACTTGGTGGCACTTTATTCACACAAACCAAATTGGGGGTGGGAAGTGCCATCCAGTTGCAGCCAACCCCGCAGGATTTCCAAGGAGAGACAGGAACAGAGGTGGTTGGCCATTGCCTTCCTCTGAGTAGCAACTCTGGACTCTCCCATCCAAATACTCACCAGAGCCAACCCTGCTGAGCTTCCAAGATCTGACAAGATCAGGCAAGACTGGGCCAGCCAGGTCAGGTCAAGAGACTTTTCAGAGGTGGTCTGCCATTGCCTGCCTCTGCGTAGCAGCCCTGGATTTCATTCGGTGGTCTCCCGTCCAAGGACTAACCGGGGCCAACCCTGCTCAGCTTCAGAGATGTGATGACATTGGGCTAGCCTGGGCCGTTCAGGTCAGGGTGAACAAAATTATCTATTCTTTATTCGAGGGAAAGGCCATCTATTTCTTTAAAATGTCTGCATCTCACCTTACCCCTGACGTTGTTCAGGGTGGTGAAAACCAGTGAGAATTGTGAGGCACTCCAAAGGGATCTGTCAAGGATGGGCGAGTGGGCGTCAATGTGGCAAATGGGGTTCAATGTGGCCAAGTGCAAGGTGATGCACATTGGAGCCAAAAATCATAAATATAAAAACACATTGATGGGGTCTGAACTGGCAGAGACTGACCAAGAGAGAGATCTTGGAGTCGTCATAGTAGATAACTCACTGAAAATGTCGAGACAGTGTGTGACTGCAATAAAGAAGGCCAATGCTATGCTGGGGATTATTAGGAAGGGTATTGAAAACAGATCTGCCAATATCATAATGCCCCTATATAAATCAATGGTGCGACCTCACCTGGAATACTGTGTGCAATTCTGGTCAACACACCTTAAAAAGGATATTATAGCTTTGGAAAAA
>NW_015174373.1:76942-78789 GCF_001447785.1 Gekko japonicus
GGGTCAACAGTGGGAGGGCTTCTAATGTCCTGGTCCCAGTGGTGGACCTCCTGATGGCACTGGTATTTCTGGCCACTGTGTGATACAGAGTGTTGGACTGGATGGGCCTTTGGCCTGATCCAACATTGGCATCTCTTATGTTCTTATGTTCTTATGTTACCCCGTGTCTCTGCATTGTATCAGCTGAGCAAGCATTCCTGTCCGTTAAAGCAAACTGCCAAGCTGGGCGAAGAAACTCACCGCTGAGAAAACAGTGTCTCTTTCTTTTCACCTTGGTTTGTGTTTTGTTCCAAAAGAGAGACAGACGGATGAGCGCGGAAGCCCCCCACACACACACACACACAAACACTGTCAAATTCTGAAGCCAGAGCAAAACAGGCACCCGCAGCACTTACGACGCCAGCCATCTGTACTCTTCGGCTGCCAAGTCCCCGCCCTGCCCCACCTGCGGCCTCTCCCGTCCTACTTACGGTGTGGTCGGGGGTCACGGTCACTGGCTGCCCGTCCTGTGCGTAATGTGTCTCAGAGTAACCCGGAGACAGCAGCCGGCTGAGAAAATAAGAGGGGGGGGCAGACAGAAAGGGCGGAGGTTAGAATGAACCAGGCAGGACCGGTCGGCCTCTGGTGCATCGGATTGTTTCATAGAATCCTAGAGTGGGAAGGGACCTCCAGGGTCATCTAGTCCAACCCGACACACAAGGCAGGAAACTCACAACTACCTCCCCCCACGCGCACACACTCCGGTGACCGCCGTTCCACGCCCAGAAGATGACAAAAAAGCCTCCAGGATCCCTGGCCAAACTGGCCTGGAGGAAAATGGCTTCCTGACCCCAAAGTGGCGATCGGCATTTCCCTGGGCGTGTCAGCAAGGGCCACAAAAACTAAGCACTGTCCTCCGCTCCTTGGAGGAAAGATGGGATAAAACGTGGCAGGAAGAAAAAGGACAGGACAGGCTCTGGCCAAGGACACCTGCATCAAGTGGAGCGACCAATTTGCAGTCTCTCATGGGGCAGGGAGTTCCACAGTTAAGGAACTGAGGATATATTTATTTGCGCAACCAGAGCCCGATGTTTACCCCCCGATTTTTCTGCTATGAGGATCTTGAAAGAGGTAGGATGTCTCAGATCTCCACGGAAATCTGTTTTGACTTCTGTGTGGGTTGCCATCCTCCAGGTGGGGCCTGGAGATCTCCCAGAAGTATAACTGATCTCCAGAAAACAGAGATCAGTTCCCCGGGAGGAAATGTAGGGTTGCCAATGCCAGGTGGAGCCTGGAGACCTGGAAATGCAACTGATCTCCAGGTTCCCGTGGAGAACATAGTTGCTTTCGAGGGTGGTCTCTATGACATGACATGCTGCCAAACTCTGACCTCTCCACACTCCACCCTCCCTTGTTGTTGGACCTCCAGAAGAACTAGTTGGCCACTGTGTGAGACAGGATGCTGGACTGGATGGACCACTGGCCTGATCCAGCAAGGCTCTCCTTATGTTCCTATCAGGGGAAGGCTATGGTCTCTGCGCCCTGTGGCTGGCCCTCCAGAGGAACTGGCCGGCCACTGTGTGAGACAGGAGGCTGGACTAGATGGACCCTCACTGGTCTGATCCAGCAGAGCTCTTCTGATGTTCTTATGAAGAGAAGGCCTCAGCCTCTCTGCCCTGTTGTTGGCCCACCAGAGGAACTGGTTGGCCACTGTGTGAGACAGGAGGCTGGACTAGATGGACCCTCACTGGTCTGATCCAGCAGGGCTCTTCTGATGTTCTTATGAAGAGAAGGCCTCAGCCTCTCTGCCCTGTTGTTGGCCCACCAGAGGAACTGGTTGGCCACTGTGTGAGACAGGAGGCTGGACT
>NW_015174373.1:80461-81688 GCF_001447785.1 Gekko japonicus
TCTGCCCTGTTGCTGGCCCTCCAGAGGAACTGGCTGGCCCCTGTGTGAGACGGGATGCTGGACTAGATGGACCCTCACTGGTCTGACCCAGCAGGGCTCTTCTGAGGTTCTTATCAGGGGAAGGCCTCGGCCTCTCTGCCCTGTTGCTGGCCCTCCAGAGGAACTGGTTGGCCCCTGTGTGAGACGGGATGCTGGACTAGATGGACCCTCACTGGTCTGACCCAGCAGGGCTCTTCGGATGTTCTCACATTCGCCCACCAATTCTCCAGGTATTTCCCAACCCAGAGCTGACAACCCTAACTCTTCCCGTACAAAATAATGCCATTCGGAAGGAGCACAGCCCTTTCCCTCTCCCGCTGCAAAAAAAAAAATCATATTTATTCTGCCATAATAGTGACGTTCTGCAGCCATCCACAGCGAGGCCTCCCTAAAGAGGAAAGATGTTCGCTTCTCCCAGGACAGGCAGTTGGCCTCTAGTGCTTCGCAATGCCCAGAAATGGGGCCGAAAACCCAAAGACGCTGATCCCAGGACGGCCTTAAATGGAGCCGCCGGCGTGGGGCTGGGATGGCCACGGCAGATGAGCAGGAGGCAAGGATCTGGCCCGGCCTCCTCCAGACGTCCTTGCTGGGGGACGGCCTGGATGAGCCAGGCATGCATTTGGCATGATTCACGGCCCCTCCCGTTTTTCCAGACCCCACTTAGATTAACTTCTTCTGCCCTGCCCTGGGGTTCCTGTCTCAAGACCCTCTGTCTGGAGAGAAAGAAAACAGGGTGTTTTGGAAGAACAAAACAACATCTCCACATCCAGGCCTGGCCTGGCGGGTGGGACGCAGGGGCGTGCTGCGTGCTCAGAAACCAAAGATCAAAAAAAGTTGCAAAGAATGCAGAATGATGCAATAGAAGAAGAAGAGGAGTTGGCCTGTATCATTGAATGTCTACAGATATTCTTGAGGGCAGAAGACACTTGGTTGTATCTAAAGCAACAAACATTACAGGCATCAATTACAAATTGAGGCTAAAATAAGTTACTTTGTTCAAAGATTTATTGAAGAATGTATCATTCTTTAAAGCTTACTTTTTTGTAATTAGTGTGTTGGTTTGAATGTATAACTGTTCTTATGACCTTTATGTATATTTTTATTGTTATATTTGTTTTATTGTTTTAATCCTACCAATAAAATGTTAATGAGAATAGGAAAAAAGAAGAAGAGGAGGAGGAGGAGGAG
>NW_015174373.1:81705-90851 GCF_001447785.1 Gekko japonicus
GACGGAAATGGCTCTTTTTCAGGAACACCTCTGACAGAACTATGGCTTGCCCAAGGTCATCCAACAGCTGTAAGTGGAGGAGTGGGGAATCAAACCCGGTTCTCCCAGATTAGAGTCTGCGCACTTAACCACGACACCAAACTGGCTCTCCTACACCAAACTGGCTTGAAATAACGGTGCCAATTATTTTGTAGAAGCTGGCCCCGATGCAGCACGCCAAAGCTCTCCCCTGGATTTTGGCCACTGTGTGACACAGAGTGTTGGACTGGGTGGGCCATTGGCCTGATCCAACATGGCTTGTTTTACATTCTTATGTATGCCTTCTGGAGTTCTGCTCCCACTGGTGGAGCTCCTGATGGCACCTGGGTTTGGGTTAGTGTGTAACACAAAGTGTTGGACTGCAGGGGCCACTGGCCTGATCCAACATTGGCTTCTCTTATGTTCTTATGTCTGGGGCAAGTGATGCTCTGTATTCTCGGTGCTTGGGAGGCAACAGTGGGAGGGCTTCTGGAGTCCTGCTCCCGCTGGTGGAGCTCCTGATGGCACCTGGGTTTGGGTTAGTGTGTAACACAAAGTGTTGGACTGGATGGGCCATTGGCCTGATCCAACATGGCTTCTCTTACATTCTAATGTCTGGGGCAGTGATCCTCGGTATTCTTGCTGCTTGGGGGGCAACAGTGGAAGGCAGGGCTCTTTTTGTAGAAAAAGCCCAGCAGGAACTCATTAGCCTAATAGGCCATACCCAACCGCAGAAACTCATTCGCATATTAGGCCACACCCTGACAGTACTACTCATTAGCACATTAGGCCACACCCCATGTTACCAGAAGTGTGGTCATCCAGCCACACCCACCTTTTCCTTCTTCTTCTGTTTACCTTGTTTGTTGTTTTTTTGTAGCAGGAACTCCTTTGCATGTTAGGCCACACACCCCTAATGTAGCCAACCCTAATGAGTTTCTGCTATTGGGTGTGGACAACTCAGGAGCCAGCCGGAACTCCGTTCCTGTGCGTTCCTGCCCAAAAATAGCCCTGGTGGGAGGGCTTCTGGAGTTCTGCCCCCACTGTTGGACCACCTGATGGCCCCTGGGTTTGGGTTAGAGTGTGACACAGAGTGTTGGACTGGATGGGCCTTTGGCCTGATCCAACGTGGCTTCTCTGATGGTCTTATGTACCCCTAGTTCCATTCACCTCTCCTGCTGGGGGCTTGTGAGGTTGCACAGGTGTTTCCCTCACCTTTTCCCACGCTAGTGTTGCAAACCGTAAGGTCTAGAAACTTGGCTTTTGAGAAAAGCAAAACGCTGGGAATTTCACTGACGGAAAGTGCCGTCAGGTCACAGCCGACATATGGCAACCTCGTAGCGTTTTGAAAGCAAGAGACGTTCAGAGGTGGTTTCGCCGTTGCCTGCCTCTGCGGACCAAACCCTGGACTTCCTTGGTGGTCTCCCATCCAAGTGCTCACCAAGGTCCCCTCTAAGCTGAGTTAGTGTGAGCTAGCTCGCAGTTTTCTAGCCTCTGGCTCACACATTTTTGTCTTAGCTCAGGAAGGAGGGCTCCAGAGCAAACTAATTTATGCAGCAGCCAAATTGCTCGCTCACAGCTCTAATGCCAGGAGCTCACAAAGTAGAATTTTTGCTCACAGGGCTCCATAGCTTAGAGGGAACATTGGTGCTCACCAGGGCTGACCCGGCTTGGTTTCTGAGATCTGATGCGACCGGGCTCGCATGGGCCATCCTGGTCTACGCAAGAGATGTTCAGAGGTGGGGTTGCCTCTGCACAGCGACCGTGGACTTCCTTATCAGTCTTCCATCCAAACACTAACCAGGGCCGACCCCACTTAGCTTCCGAGACTGGGCTAGGCCAGGCCATACAGGTCAAGACGAGACAGTGCCGGGGGCTGGACTAGATGACCTGCAAGGTCCCTTCCAACTCTAACCTTCTACGATTCTATGATGTTCAGACATGGCTTGCTATTGGCTGTCTCTGCACCTCGACCTTGGACTTCCTTGGTGGTTTCCCAATCAAGGCTGACGACAACGACAACAACTACTACCATCCTCATCATTGTATGGCACTGTGGATAGAAAAGCCAGGAGATCCTAAAACCGTCTGGCATCCAGAAGTTCTAGCTCTTTTAGCATGGTGCACCACTAGGAAGGGCTGTGGCTCAGAGGGAGAGCCTCTGCTTGGAATGCAGAAGGTCCCTCCCCAGGTCCAACTCTGGCATCTCCAATTTAAAAGGACCAGGCAGCAGGTGATATGGAAGACCGCTCCCTGAGACTCTAGAGAGCGGCTGCCAGCCTGAGTAGGCAATACTGACCTTGATGGACCCAGGGCCTGAGTCAGGATAAGGCAGAGTCAGTTTGGTGTAGTGGCTGTGTGGACTCTAATCTGGGAGAACTGGGTTTGATTCCCCCACTCCTCCTCCACTTGCAGCTGCTGGATGACCTTGGGCAAGCCATAGTTCTGTCAGAGCTGTCCTTGAAAAAGAGCAGTTTCTGTCAAGAGCTCTCTCAGCCCCACCAACCTCACAGGGTGTCTGTTGTGGGGAGGGGAAGGGAAAGGAGATTGTAAGCAGCTCTGAGACACCTTCGGGTAGTGAAGGGTGGGGTATAAATCCAATCTCCTTCTTCCCCAGGCTCCCCAAATCAGTTGTGAAGACAGCACGTTCCACCACAGCATCACTGTTAGTAGAGAGCCAGTTTGGTTTAGTCGTTCAGAGCGCGGACTCTAATCTGGGAGAACCGGGTTTGATTCCCCACTTCTCCACTTGCACCTGCTGGATGACCTTGGGCAAGCCATAGTTCTGTCAGAGCTGTTCTTGAAAAAGAGCAGTTTCTGTCAGAGCTCTCTCAGCCCCACCTACCTCACAGGGTGTCTGTTGTGGGGAGGGGAAGGGAAGGGAGTTTGTAAGCCACTCTGAGACTCCTTTGGGTAGTGAAGGGCGGGGTAGAAATCCAATCTCTTCTTCTTCTTCTTCTTCTACCTCACAGGGTGTCTGTTGTGGGGAGGGGAAGGGAAAGGAGTTTGTAAGCTGCTCCCTTCGGTAGTGAAGGGCGGGGTATAAATCCAATCTCTTCTTCTTCTTCTACCTCACAGGGTGTCTGTTGTGGGGAGGGGATGGGAAAGGAGTTTGTAAGCCGCTCTGAGACACCTTTGGGTAGTGAAGGGCGGGGTATCAATCCAATCTCTTCTCCTTCTTCTTCTTCTTCTTCTTCTTCTTCTTCTTCTTCTTCTTCTTCTTCTTCTTCTTCTTCTTCTTCTTCTTCTTCTTCTTCTTCTTCTTCTTCTTCTTCTTCCAGAGCATCTGTGGCTCAGTGGTAGAGTGTCTGCTTGGCACGCAGAAGGTCCCAGGTTCAATCCCCAGCCTCTCCAGTTAAAAGGACCAGGTGGGAAATGATGTGAAAGACCTCAGCCTGAGACCCTGGAGAGCGGCTGCCAGTCTGAGTAGACAAGACTTGTTGGACTGATGAACTGATTCAGTATAAGGCCGCTTCATCTGTCTTTTGATGTGTGCGTATTCCGAAGATGTCTTGAGAAAAAGCAGGCCCCAGCCTTATCAAGCGAGTGTCTCCACTGCCGGCTCTCTCTCTCTCTCTCTCACACACACACACCCATGAAAAGGTTGCTCGGAGTCACACCACGGCCTCGTTCCCACAGCTGTCTGCAGTCTGTCGTCAGCCTTGCCGGGGCGACTGAGCAACTGACTCAGAAAACTCTACTCCTCCGCCACTGACAAATCACTTCCTGATGTTGGGAACAGGCCGTAAAAGCCCCGGACGGAGATGGAGGATTAATCAAAAGCAGAGAGCAGGCAGGATTCGGGGTCCGTCTGCCTTTCTCTCGTGGGTCCCAGACGGTGGAAAAAAGCACACGTTGGGCGAGGCGGAGTGGCGGGGGTCAGACACCGAAGCCTAAGAAATTTTGATGGCAGAGGTGGAAAAAGAGATGTCAACCCCAAGTTGTGAAGATTCCTAGATATCTGGGAGTGGGGGCTGGGGAAGGCGGGGTTTGAGGGGGGGCCCCCTCAGTGGGTTATCAAGCCACAGAGTCCCACCCTCCAAACCTACAATTCCCTCCAGGGGAACCGATCTCTGTAGTCTGGACGGAGATAAGTTGTACTTCCAGGAGATCTCCAGCCGCCGGCTGGCAATTGGCAACCCTAGGTGGAAAGCACACATGGTATTTTGACTTCTGCTGGATCAACAGGGGCCCAAATCCAGCAGGAAATGCTCCCCAAAACTAGGCTTGCTAACATCTAGGTCAGGGATGTCAGACATGCGGCCCGGGGGGCCGTATCAGGCCCCCGGAGGGCTTCTATCCGGCCCGCAGTGGAACTGGCTGTCTTCTGCTGCTGCATCCAGTTCTGCTGCTGCTGTGTCATCATAGGTTTGCAGCTTACAGATACACACCTGAACGGCATACTCAAGATTGCAACAGCACAGACATTTTGATGCAATAATCCAGAGCAAGAGGTGTCAGTGATCAGACACTGTGAAATGAAACAAAATACTGCAAGAGCGCTAATGTTTTAAGCATGTTTTTATTTTAAGTTTTTTTAAAAAACCTTTGTGTTTGTGTCCTTTATAAAGTTTATATCTCCGCTCCCTGGCATTACCTTTTATGACACACACCCGGCCCGGCCCGGCCCAACAAGGCTTCATTTATATCAGATCCAGCCCTCACAACAAATGAGTTCGACACCCCTGATGTAGGTGGAGCCTAGAGTTTTCCCAGAATTACAACTGAAGCTGTGTTATATTGAATCAGATTGTTGGTTATCCAGGTCAGTCTTGTCTACTCAGACCGGGAGCGGCTCTTCAGGGTCACAGGCAGAGGTCTTTCCCATCATCACCTCCTACCTGATTCTTTTCGGTACAAAAACCGGGGATTGAACCTGGGACCTTTTGCATGCCAAGAAGAAGAAGAAAAGAAGAAGAGTTGGTTTTATACCCCCTGCCCTTCAATACCGGAAGGAGTTTCAGAGTGGCTGACAATCGCCTTCCCCTCCTCTCCCTCCCCACAACAGAATCCCTGTTGAGGTCGGTGGAGCTGAGAGAGCTCTGAGAAAGCTGTGATCGACCCAAGGTCACCCGGCAGGCTTCATGTGGAGGAGGAGTGGGGGATCAAACCTGGCTGTCCGGAGTAGAGTCCGCCGCTGTTACCCACTACACCAAACTGGCTCTCAGCTGATGCTCTGCCACTGAGCCACAGCCCCTCCCCGTTTGCCTTGGATAAAATGGCTGCTTTGGAGGGTGAACTCTACGGCCTTATTCCGCACGGAGGTCCCTCCCCGACCCAAACTCTGCCCTCTCCGGGCACCGCCCGCAAATCCCCAGGGATTCCCTGAGGCAGAGTTGCCATGGAAACCATCGAGTTTCCAGAGCGTCGCCCAGCTACGTGCCCAGCGTGCTAGCGTCACGTCTGGGCGACGGCATGGTACAGCGGGGATGTGTTCCACCGAGGGATGTTCCGGCCGGGAACCATGTGTCCCCCGCCGAATCGAAGGTAGGTACTTGGTAACCCTATAGCCAACCCGGCACTCACAACCCTTGTGGCCGATCTAGGGTGACCATAAAGAAACACCGTGACAGGACAAAACATACTTCTACTAATATGTACTTGTATCTTCATATATTAGGAGCTGCGGTGGCTCAAGTGGTTAAGACGCTGAACTGCAGGCTGTGGAAGGTCGGTAGTTCAGCAGTTCCAGACCGGAGTGTGCCGCATGACGGAGTGAGCTCCCGTCTCTAGTTCCAGCTCCTGCCAACCTAGCAGTTCGAAAGCAAGAAATTGCAAGTAGATAAATAGGTACCGCTTCGGTGGGAAGGTAACAGCGTTCCGTGCGCCTTGGTGTTTAGTCATGCCGGCCACATGACCACGGAAACGTCTTCGGACAGCGCTGGCTCTTCGGCTTCGAAATGGAGATGAGCACTGCAACCCTAGAGTCGGACTCGACTGGCTTTCGAGCAAGGGAACCTTTACGTTTACTTATATTGTGTTATATTGTGTCATATTGTATATTGTTATTCAGTTCCAGAAAAATATGTTTGCCTGAAGAAGAATTTGTCGAAACACCCAATTTTTTGCCTAGGAGGCATGCTGCTTGCTCAAACCCTTTGTGCGGAAAAATACAACTGCCTGCTGCATTTCTCATGCCTGCTTTGTGGAGAATATTACAGCCTGCCGCATCTCTCATCATTTATGACTGTTGCAACTTTCATCAGTCCTTTATCAGGAGGAAGATAGTCTACAGCGTTGGAAGAGGTCTTTGTAGCTGTGGACTTTTCTGTTAGCAGATACAATGTACTTTAGGTTTTTGTATGTGGATAAGATATACTAGAGTCTGTGTTGCAAGTAAATCAATATATGAAGATACAAGTACACATTAGCAGAAGTGTGTTTTGTTCTATCACAGTATTTCTTTATGGTTGTCTAACTTGCAGTGTTCCCCGTGTGTTTGTAGCCAATCTAGGGTGAGCCGTTCTGTGGGGAGCCACGGGGTCACCAGCTCTAGGGTGGGGAGTACCTGGAGATTTTGGGGGTGGAGCTTGAGGAGGGTGGGGCTTGGGGAGGAGAGGGGCTTCAATGGGGGTAGAATGCCGTGGAGTCCACCTTTTCCTGTGAGTGAGCTGATCTCTATCACCCGGAGGTCAGTTGTAATCCCAGGAGATCTCCAGCCCCCACCTGGAGGTTGGCAACGCTAGTGGCAGAGTACCCACGCAGCACGCAAGAGGTCCCAGTTTCAATATTTATATCCTCAGTTTTTAAAAAACCAAGTCGCAGGTGACGTGCAAGAACTCATCTCGAGACCCTCGAGGTCCAGTGCCAGCCAGAGTAGACCAGACAGGCCTCAGAAGGAGGAGGAGACTGGATTTACACCCCGCCCTTCACTCCCCAAAGGAGTCTCAGAGCAGCTTACAAACTACTTTCCCTTCCCCTCCCCCACAACAGGCACCCTGTGAGGTAGGCAGGGCTGAGAGACCTCTTTCGAGGATTGCCCTTGAGAGAACAGCTCTGAGAGAACTTGGGACCGACCCAAGGTCACACCAGCAGCTGTATGTGGAGGAGTGGGGAATCAAACCCAGCTCTCCCGGATTAGAGTCCGTGCTCCTAACCACCCCACCAAACTGGCTTAGTCGAAGACAATGAGTCTGGCTCAGTCGAAGACAAAGAGTCTGGCTCAGTCGAAGACAACTCCTTGTGGATTTTGGCAGCGGCCACTCACAGTGCAGCCGGCAAAAATAGCGCCAGGAAACCTCTTCAACCCCCAGAGCGTTGCCGCTTTGCTTACTCTGCCCTCCTCCCGATTCTACCATATACTTGTGGCTTTTGGCCTCACCCGGACCTCGGCCCGGACGGGACCAGTCGCCTCTCCCTGAACTGCCTCTCTGGCTTCTCATCGGGGCCTCAAAAGCCACGGATGCTTCAGAGCGCTGCTCGACTTGGAGGCTGCTACCCGTCCCTTCGCCACCACCGTTCCGGGGAAGGGGGGGGGCACATTCGGCCTCCGTCTGTGCAACACAAGTAGGTTTCTTTTAGGGTTGACACACCTCCAGGCGGGGGCTGGAGATCCCGCAGAATTAGAACTGATCTTCAGACTACATCTATATATCTAATACCGAAGTGGCCCCCTGCGTGCGGATACTTATTTCCGCACATTGGGGGCACCTGGGGGGGAGGGAGATGTTTGTGCACACTTGGGGCAATCCCCAGGTGTGCACAAAAATCTGAAACCTGTAAAAAAATATCGGGGGGATACTTAAATCCCCCCAAAAGTGACAGAGCGTCCCCTGCGCATGCGCAGGCAACGCTCTGCAGCCGGCCTCGCTGCCGCCTCGGAGCCGTGCGGGGGGGGGGGGCAGTGAGGCCCGGCGGCTACAAGCCGTGCGGCCTAATTTCACACACGTCAGAGAATGCCCTTTCGATTCACTTCAGCAAGTAGATTTTCCTGTTTCACTCAGGAGAATCGAGCTGCAAAGCGCTGCTAAAGGACACTGAAAGTGCATTATGCAGTGCATGTGAATTTAGCCATAGAGAGCTTATCTATCCATTTGAAACATTTATTCCACTCCTAGAGAAAATGGCTGCTTTGGACAGTGGACTGGATGGCACGATCCCGGACTGAATACGATACACAGTTCTGGTCGCCATATCGCAGAAAGGACTGCCGCGAGTCCGCTTCGCCTCTAGGGGTTGGGGTTAGTGGGGCGGGTGTCCAACCAAGGCTTGGCGGCGCATTCCCTTTAGCTTGGAGAAACGACGACTGAGGGGTGACATGATCAAGGTTTATAAGATTATGCCTGGGATAGAGCAGGTAGAGAAAGAGGTACTTTTCTCCCTTTCTCACAATACAAGAACTCAAGTGGGCACTCCATGAAATTGCTGAGCGGTCGGGTTAGAACGGATAAAAGGAAGTACTTCTTCACCCAAAGAGTGATTGACACATGGAATTCACTGCCACAGGAAGTGGTGGCGGCTACAAGCATGGACGCCTTCAAAAGGGAATTGGATAAGTGTATGGAGCAGAGGTCCATCAGTGGCTATTAGCCACAAGGTATAGATAGGGGCTCTGGGGCAAGGGATGCTCTGTCTTCTTGGTGCTTGGGGGGGTCAACAGTGGGAGGGCTCCTAGTGTCCTGGCCCCACTGCTGGACCTCCTGATGGCACTGGTATTTCTGGCCACTGTGTGACACAGAGTGTTGGACTGGATGGGCCTTTGGCCTGATCCAACATTGGCATCTCTTATGTTCTTATGTTCCCTCAGACTCCTGGGTTTCACCTCTGTTACCTCACAAGGTGGACCCTGTCGAGGTCAGGTTTGCAGGCCAAGTGTTCGGTCGACTCCCTCTCTCTCAGCATTCCTTTGGGAGCAACCCTTTCGCAGCTTGTTCCCTGCTTAAAGCCCCGACCTCTCAGTGGGGCTGAGAGAGCTCTTTTGAGGACTGCCCGTGAGAGAACAGCTCTGAGAGAACTTGTGACTAACCCACGGTCACACCAGCAGCTGCACGTGGAGGCGTGGGGAATCAAACCCGGTTCTCTCAGATTAGAGTCTGCGCTCCTAACCACTACCCCAAACTGGCATCCAAAGTGGGCAACTCCAGCTGCTACCATGGCCAGGCGACCATCTCTTTACCTCTGCCGTTCCT
>NW_015174373.1:90862-97715 GCF_001447785.1 Gekko japonicus
ACCATCTCCTTCCCCCTGCCGTTCCTTGGCTACTTCCGAGAGAGTCACAACAACACGCTTTTCAACCTCAGCCCGGCTTTCCACGATCAAGTCTATCTCCGAAACACTTCCTCCCTCGGCCGGGCTCCAAGCGAAGAGAGGTTTTCAGCGGGGGAGCTGGCACCGGCCCGGGAGCCCGAACAGAGTCTCCGTCTCTGTTTGCTTTTCTCTCCTTCCCTCCCCCCTTCCCTCCACCCAAAAAACCCTCCATGTGTATATACAAGAAGAGAAATAACATTCCAGAATCCCCAGCAAGACCTGAGGTTTGCAGCCAAAGGAAACGCGAGGAGAAGACGTCTCATTAGCGAGGCGGATAAATCCAGAACGGACCCAGACATTATTCCAGAGAGACAGAAGGAACCACAAACTTGGAAACTAACAGCGCGGCCTTATCCTGCTGTGGGCAGATGCGTGGCCCTCTGGCTTTGAAAGCTGCTGCCCGGCCTTTGTTCCACGGACCTATCTCCAAACCGAGTTTACTGCCAAGTCGGCTAAACTAGCAAGCTGTGGTCACCACACTTCAAAAAGGATTTCACAGCATTGGGAAAAGTGCAGAAAAGGGCAACTCGAATGATACAAGGGTTGGAACACTTTCCCTATGAAGAAAGGTTAAAGCGCTTAGGGCTCTTTATAGTTTGGAGAAATGACGGCTGAGGGGTGACACGATCGAGGTTTATAGGATTATGCATGGGATAGAGCAGGTCGAGAAAGAAGGACTTTTCTCCCTTTCTCACAATACGAGAACTCGTGGGCACTCCATGAAATTGCTGAGCAGTCGGCTTAGAGCGGATAAAAGGAAGTCCTTCTTCACCCAAAGAGTGATTCACACATGGAATTCACTGCCACAGGAGGTGGCAGCGGCTACAAGCATGGAGAGCTTCAAGAGGGAATTGGATAAACATATGGAGCAGAGGTCCATCAGTGGCTCTTAGCCACAAGGTATAGATAGGAACTCTCAGTCTGGGGCAAGTGATGCTCTGTATTCTTGGTGCTGGGGGGGGGCAATAGTGGGAGGGGCTTCTAGTGTCCTGGCCACACTGCTGGACCTCCTGGTGGCACCTGGTATTTTTGGCCACTGTGTGACACAGAGTGTTGGACTAGATAAGCCATTGGCCTGATACAACATTGGCGTCTCTTATCTTCTTACTAGGAGCAAGGCCCATTGTGGGACCCAGACAACGAGCACCAGAAGGACGCATGACCTCCCCGCGCAAACGGTGTAGACGTGCCACCGAGACCCCGGGGCAGCAGCATGGGTCCCGGGCGGTGTCCTCACACAGGCAGCATCCTCCAGGCTGACTCCCCCGCTGGGCAGCCTGGTAGCCCGGTGGCGGTTGCCGGCTCACAGGCCAACCACGCGCAGTGGTCCTGGCCCAGCGGGTGGAGGGGTAGTGCAGTGGGAGGACTTTGGGCGATGTGAGAGCCCTATGCCCAGTGTGACGGCTCAGCCGCAGGCTGCCCGCAAGGGGAATGAGGGCCAGGCCCGTACTGCCAGGCCCCCAGCGAGACCGCCATCTCAAGAGGCGGGGAAAGGGGTCGGCATAGCGTTCATGGGTGGGCGGATGCTGGCAGCGTCAGGGCCGTTTGGAGTGGTGCGCGGGCCAGCAGGGTGGTGGGCCCCATGTGGGCGTAGGCCAGGTGGCGAGGTGGTGGGGCTCGGAGGTGTCCAGCCGCCGGAGCATCCATCCCAGGCGGCAGCTCCCCGGAGACTGAGGGCGAGACACCGCCCGGTGGGTCTGTGGGCGGGACGGAGGCAACAGAGGGAGGCAATGCAGCGAGGGGATTGGCCCCCCATCCTGAGCAACAGACCAGGGACCCAAAGGCTGGGGAGGCGTGGGAACGTCCCACACAAAAACTCTGTTATAAATTTTATATATAAGGAGAGATGGTTCTTAAATTCAGTTTGGCCACTGATTCGAGTAAATGTGCCGCTCAGGTCCCAAAACCCTTCGTCAGGGAGCCCTAGTTGTGAATTTTACACAAAGAGTGGTGCCACAGTGGAATCGGCTGCCTGGGGAGGCGGGGAGCTCCCCCTCCCTGGCAGTCTTGAAGCAGCGGCTGGACAAACACTTGTCGGGGATGCTCTAGGCCAGTGATGGCGAACCTTTTAGAGAATGAGTGCCCAAACTGCAACCCAAAACCCACTTATTTATTGCAAAGTGCCAACACGGCAATTTAACCTGAATCCTGAGGTTTTACTTTAGAGAAAACAACTCATACATTAACTTAAGATGATCCAAACAAAGTAAGGAGAGCAATCCCAAATGCTTTCATTTACTTAAAATTATTTGGCAGAGAATTCCACACTTTAACGACGGTCTGGGCCTGGCTGGGGCGACGGCACGCATGCCCACAGAGAGGGCTCTGAGTGCCACCTCTGGCCCCCATGCCATAGGTTCGCCACCACTGCTCTAGGCTGATCCTGCATCGGGCAGGGGGCTGGACTAGACGGCTTGCATGGCCCCTTTGTACGCTTCTGTGATCCTATGTTCTGAGGTCCTGCCAGCAGTTCTTAGATCTGAGCTTCCCTGCAGCTTAAACCCCCTGCATGTCCCAGCTCTTTGGCCAGCACGCGAAGGCCGCTGCCAAAAATGGCAGCTGCACGCTTAATTCCCCCTCTCGTCGTGCCTAGTGGAGCTTGTCCATGCTTAGACTTCACAACGTTGTACGTCTGGAAGTCATGCTTATACAGCGAATTTGGACAGATGGGGGCGGGTGAGCATTGCCCTGGGTAATGCCGATCGCTCTGAGGTCAGGAAGGAATTTTCCTCCAGCCCAGATTGGCCCAGGAGACCTGGAGGTTTCTTTGCCTTCCTCTGAGCACTGCGGGTCACTGGGGGAGTGGAGGGGGGGGGAGGTAGTTGTGAATTTCCTGCACTGTGTGAGGGGTTGGACTAGATGACCCTGGAGGTCCCTTCCAGCTCTATGTTTTTCCTCTGGCAACCATCCATGATTTCCAGTGGGGATGGGGATATCGTAGGTGATACGATAACCATCTTCAAGTACTTGAAGGGCTGTCCTATAGAGGATGGCGCGGAGTTGTTTTCTGTTGCCCCAGAAGGCCGGACCAGAACCGGCGGGTTGAAATTAAATCAGAAGAGTTTTCGGATAAACGTGAGGAAGAACTTCCTGGCAGAACGGAGAGGCGAAGCGCGTGCCTACCATTTCCAGCAGCAGCCGCTGCCGCCCAACTGGTGTAACATCTGTTTGGGTGAGAATTCATTCACAGAGTGAAACTGTGCTTGCTATGCATGTGCGGCGACATGACGCATCTTTGGGCATCCACGCTGAAATGCGATCTGAACAGAGAGATACATGTAAATCCCCCCAGCGTACTCGGTTTTGTGGGGAGGGGAAGGGAAAGGAGTTTGTAAGCCGCTCTAAGACTCCAAGTGAAGGGCGGGGTATAGACTCAATCTCTTCTTCTTCCTTCTTCCTTCTTCCTTCTTCCTTCTTCCTTCTTCTTCTTCTTCTTCTTCTTCTTCTTCTTCTTCTTCTTCTTCTTCTTCTTCTTCTTCTTCTTCTTCTTCTTCTTCCAAAACAGTTATGTGCCAACTAAGCTATACATAGGCACCAGTCACACGGGCAGGAAACTGCGGGGGGGAAGCGTGGCTGTTTGCCCCGGGGCAAACTAACGCACGGTTAAAGGATCAGACCTCCCCTGGAGGGTCCGTGGGAAGGGAGAGGTGCTGATCACAGGACGATCCTGCGTGCAACAAAGAAGCGCGCGGTGCGGCAAACGGGTGGTTTTTTTTGTCGTGTACACCAAAAATGTGCATGCTCCGTTGGGTGCTTGTGCACATCCATGGAGACTTGGGGGGGGGAAACCCTTGCTTGCAAGGGGACATGGGCGGGCGCCGGATGCCACCGGAAACGCGATCAGACGCCCGCCCTTGCCCTGCAGTTTCCGGAAACTAGTACCTCCGAGGTACTCGTTTTTTCAGCGCGGTTTCGGCGGGAAGCCTCGGTTGAGCCACGGAAGCGCTACGCTTCCCAGATGTGCCTGTGAGATCACGCCCGGAAACTCCGCCTGACTTCCGTCTCTCTAGTGTGGCTAATGTTCCGTGTGCTTTTCAGAGCTGTGAGATATTTTATTCTTTATCCCTGTAACAATATCACTCCTTCCCCTTCTGTAACCTGATGGACAATTGTATGTCTTATATCATCTACACATCTCCACTCTCATTAAGCCAAAACTACCTATTGCCAGAGGACTACCTCTCCAGAATGTGAACAGTTGTACAAGAATGTATTTATTTATTTATTTCAGCTTATATTCTGCCCTCCCCCAAGTGGGCTCAGGGCAGATCACAACAGCAGTACACATGCCAGATAAGGAAGTGGTTGTATTCAAACATACAGTAAGTTTATGCTTGATGCAAAAGGAAGTAGAGCCTATATTTCCCATGGTCCCCCCCCCCAATTCTTGCACAAAATCCTGGCAGGAGAAAACAACCACCAGTTTTATCCATACATGGAGAAGCTGCCTCCGTTCAAAAGGAAATGCAGCCGCCCTGGCTTCTCCCAGTACATGAGCTGTATGCAAACCTCCTTTACCAAAACGAGAGGTGCAGGGGCTCAAAACGAGAGGTTCTGGGGCCCTCTGCACCTCCCCTCCGTCTGAGGTTGTGGCTAGCCAGTTGCGAAGTAGCATTCTTTGCGTGCTCAAAAGACTCTGAAGTCTTAACCCACACATTCCAGGGCTGAGTCCTCCACATTGAACAGAGCTTTAGAATCTAAGCCAGGGCTCAAGATAAACCTGACTTAGAATCACAGAATCATAGAACGTTAGAGTTGGAAGGGACCTTGCAGGTCATCTAGTCCAACCCCCGCACTCTGCAGGAGCAGAGCCAAAAGAGAGCCCTACAACATACCCAAAAGATGGTCGTCCAACCTTCGCTTGGAAACGTCCAGCGAAGGAGCCTCCACCACCTCCCGAGGCAGACTGTTCCACTGCTCAACCACTCTTACAGTTGGGAAGTTTCTCCTGATATTTAGCCGGTAACGACTCCCTTGTCATTTCCACCCATTAGGCCTAGTCTTGCACTCTGGACCAAGAGAGAATAGATCTGCTCCATCTTCTACATGACGGCCCTTCACATACTTGAACACGGCTATCATGTCCCCTCTAGATTTGAAGAATGTAAGAATGTAAGAGAAGCCATGTTGGATCAGGCCAGTGGACCATCCAGTCCAACACTCTGTGTCTCCCAGTGGCCAAAACCCAGGTGCCATCAGGAGGTCCACCAGCGGGTCCAGCACTCCAGAAGCCCCCAGTCTTACCCCCAAAGCACCAGAAGACAGACCATCACTGCCTCAGACAGAGTGTTCCATCTATAAGAACAGAAGAGAAACCATGTTGGATCAGGCCAGTGGACCATCCAGTCCAACACTCTGTGTCACGCAGTGGTCAAAACCCAGGTGCCATCAGGAGGTCCACCAGCGGGGCCAGAACTCCACAAGCCCTCCCACTCTTGCCCCCCAAGTACCAAGAATACAGAACATCACTGCTCCAGACATAGTCTTCCATGTATAAGAACATAAGAGAAACTATGTTGGATCAGGCCAATGTAGGCTTGCCAAGTCCCCCCGCCCGAGAGGCCCTGTCCCCGCCGATGGCGGATTGGGCCCCGGGGGGAAGCCCACCCCCAAAGCACATGACATGCCCGGCGTCAGCACGTCACCCGGACGTGACGCAGTCACAAGAGAAATGTTAGGCAGGTAATTTATACCCCACCTTCTTGAGTAGATATAAATTGCCTGCCTACCATTATTCTTCTCACCTTGACATAGAGAGTACTCCATCTTTCTGTGTTATACCTCTGAGGATGCCAGTCACAGCTGCTAGTGAAACGCCAGGTCCCACAATGCCAAGACCACAGCCATAAAACCCAGAAAATCACCAACAGCTAATAAACTCCAGCTGTGAAAGCACACAAATTTGTTTAATTTCTACAATGCACGGGGGTCATTTCCTGCAGGAACGCACAGGAGTGGAGCTCCAGCAGTAAAGAGCCCAGGGGGTGGGCACATGCAACAAGCCCCACCCCCTGCTCCCAGCAACCCTCAGTCAGAGCAAGAAGCAGCCAGGTATGACGTTGCAGATCATCCCCCTGGCCCCCAGTCCAAAACATTCCTGTGGCACCCTTAAGACCAAGTTTTATTTAGGTACAAGCTCTCCCTCCTCTGAGAGGACGGATTTGCACGTTCCTCCCCCCCTCCCAATAGCTAGCAATCCAAAACAGTCCAGTGGAGCCTGAATGGTGGGTGTTGCCTTCTGACACACTTCCGGTGATGTCAGGGGGTGTGGCATATCCAAATAAGTTATGCTAATGAGCTCCTGCACCTCTTTTTCTACGAAATGACCCCTGACGATGCATATAAGAAAGTTGCGGAACCCAGTTTTCCCAGGCACGGTGCTTTGACTCTTGACAATAATGCACCGCATCTAAGAGAAGTTTTTCAGCGTTCAACCCCGTCTGCTGAGATGAGCGTACTGTACTCCTTGCAACGAGCCTCTAAAGAAGGCCAGCATTGATATCGCTGTCTTGTAGACGGGGAAGGGGTTGGGTGTTCAGAGAAAGAACCTTGCATAAGGATTTCTAGTGAGCTTGTTGCAGAGGAAAGTTTGGGATGGGATACCTCCCAGAGCTCAGCTCTCCCTCTCTCTGTCTCTCTCTTAGCGACTACGCAGCATTTTTAACTGGAAGATGGCGCACGGTCTCGACAGGCATACACTTACTGGTTTTTCTCCAGCACCAGAATAAGTTCCCTGCCCTCGACGCTCACGGCCACCTCTGCGCGGTCCGGGGAC
>NW_015174373.1:97798-111607 GCF_001447785.1 Gekko japonicus
GGGTTAAAACTCTATGGTGGCCATTGAGTTTTCTGCCCAAATGCTAGAGCATCCCCTGCACAATGTGCCTGGTGTGATGACGTCACCTCAGTCTTGGCGACGTTCCTGGGTTCTTTTATAGAATCGTAGACTCTTAGAGTTGGAAGGGATTTCCAGGGTCATCTAGACCAACCCCCCGCACAATGCAGGAAATTCACAAATACCTCCCCCCCACACCCTCAGTGTGAGGGAGAGCCAGTTTAGTGTAGTGGTTAAGTGTGCGAACTCTAATCTGGGAGAACTGGGTTTGATTCCCCACTCCTCCACTTGCACCTGCTGGTGTGACCTTGGGTCAGTCACAAGCTCTGGCACAGCTGTCCTTGAAAAAAAGCAGTTTCTGTCAGAGCTCTCTCAGCCCCACCCACCTCACAGGGTGTCTGTTGTGGGGAGGGGAAGGGGAAGGAGTTTGTAAGCAACTCTGAGACTCCCAAGTGAAGGGCGGGGTGTAAATCCAATCTCTTCTTCTTCTAAATTATATCCCAGTTTTCCTGCTCGGCGTGCCGGCTTGAGGAGGTGTATATCTGGAAAGGGAACATTGGACAGTATAAATTAATTTGATAAAACAGTTTGGATGTACCTGGCTAGGTTTGGCAGTACAAAAGTGGCAATCGGCATTTCCCCGGGCGTGTAAGAAAGGCCCACAAGGAGAACTAAGCACTGAGTCAACCCTTCCTACCCTCCCTCTTGGGATCTGTTTAAGTTCACAGAATCAGTAGTGGTGCCAGACGGCCATCTAAGATAGACAGAGGGTGCGTTCAGACGGCTCTTTAGATCCGCGCGAAGCACAGGTACCTCATGGATTTAAACGTAATGTCCAGACATTAACATCTGGGAAATGTCCGTCTTCCGTGAGCATCCCGTTTTGCCGCGCCCCGGAGCCGTACTAAAAAGATACTACTTTAAATCTGGAGTTTTCGGTTCCAACGGGCCACTCGCGGACTTCCCCCCGTATGATCGTTCCAGCGCGCAATTAAAAATGGCGCCCGATCGGGATGGTCTGACATCAGACCATCCCGAACGGGCACCATTTTAAAAAAAATCTTGATTCTGCGCATGCACGGATAAACATGGCCGTGATATCATGGCTATGCGCATGCGCAAAAAGTTAAAAACAAAACAAAACACCGCACGTGCCTTCTTCAGTGGACGCCGTCTAGACGATCCACAGCGGAAGCAGCGCGCGGTAAGGCAATTCCCCCAGGGCATGTCTGGTCATGCGAGGATGGATTAAAAAGATCGGGATCAAATTTGAGCCGGCATAATGGTGGGATTGGAGCTGCGGTGGCTCAAGTGGTTAAGATGCTGAACTGCAGGCTGGAAGGTCAGTAGTTCAGCAGTTCATGACCCGAGTGTGCCGCATGACGGAGTGAGCTCCCGTCTCTAGTTCCAGCTCCTGCCAACCTAGCAGTTCGAAAGCAAGAAATTGCAAGTAGATAAATAGGTGCCACTTCGGTGGGAAGGGAACAGCGTTCCGTGCGCCTCAGTGTTTAGTCATGCCAGCCACATGACCACGGAAACGTCTTCGGACAGCGCTGGCTCTTCGGCTTTGAAACGGAGATGAGCACCACAACCCTGGAGTCGGACTCGACTGCCTTTCGAGCAAGGGAACCTTGACCTTTACCTTAATGGTGGGATTAGCTGTACGTCTGAACGCACCCTAAGGAAATCCATCATCCGATCCATCACTGACCCCAACCCTAAACAGACTAAAGGAATCTCTCATCCCACACCTGGGTCAGGACATCAGACCCTGAAATACACCCTCCAGCAGGGCTTTTTTTTGTAGAAAAAGCCCAGCAGGAACTCATTAGCATAATAGGCCACACCCAGCAGCACAGCTCATTAGCACATTAGGCCACACCCCCATGTTACCAGAAGTGTGGTCATCCAGCCACACCCACCTTTCCCTTCTTATTCTGTTTACCTTGTTTGTTGTCCAAACCCAGGGCCTTTTTTTGTAGCGGGAACTCCTTTGCATGTTAGGCCACACACCCCTAAAGTAGCCAATCCTAATGAGTTCCTGCTGTTGGGTGTGGCCTATTATGCTAATGAGTTCCTGCTGGGCGTGGCCAACTCGGGAGCCAGCCGGAACTCCGTTCCTGTGCGTACCTGCCCAGAAATAGCCCTGCCTTCCAGCAATTTCAGGCAGATGATAAACAGCTTGGGCATGAGGATCAACCCTTGCAGTAGCCAGCAGACATCATCCCCCTGCACTGGTTAGAGCGCCAGGAGAATCAACAGTCCCACGTTCCTCCACCGGCCTCCCAGCACAGCTTGGGTGGGGGTTATCGTAACCCCCCCCCAAAATGAAACCAAACACATGAAGGCCTTCTTAAACCAGATGCACACGGCATTCACTCCCAAGTCACAGGTGGCACACGATTTAATGACGGTTGTCACAGAGCACAGGAAACTGCCTTCTACTGAATCAGACCCTGGGTCCATCAAGGTCAGCATTGCCTACTCTGACTGGCAGCCGCTCTCCGGGGTCTCAGGCGGAGGTCTTTCTCATCACCCGTCGCCTGGTCCTTTTTAACTGGAGACGCCAGGGATTGAAGCTGGGACCTTCTGCATGCCAAGCAGATGCCCTGAGAGCCAGTTTGGCGTCGTGGTTAAGTGCGCGGACTCTAATCTGGGAGAACCGGGTTTGATTCCCCACTCCTCCATATGCAGCTGCTGGTGTGACCTTGGGACAGTCACAAGTTTTCTCAGAGCTGCTCTCTCAGGGGCAGTTCTGGAACAGACCTCTCTCATCGCCGCCTGCCTCACAGCGTGTCAGTTGTGGGGAGGGGAAGGAGTTTGTAAGCCGCTCTGAGACTCCCTTGAGTAGTGAAGGGCAGGGTATAAAGCCAATCGCCTCCTCCTCCTCCTCCTCCTCCCCCCCCTCCTCCTTCTTCTCCTCCTCCTCCTCTGCCAGTGAGCCACACTAGTTGGAACACGACGCACAACTGGCCCACTGTACATGGCCCGGAAATTGGGGTGCAACAAGCCACACAATCCCGATTTGGATCAGTGAGACAGGGACCGATGGGCCCCGGGTCACGCAAGGTCAGCAGGAGAAAATCAACAACCACAAAGTGGCACACAGAGAGCTCTTACGGCTGGTGGGTGGGGGAGGCAGGCAAAGGGAATATTCTCTCTGCTGTCAACTCATCTGTCCCAGCGACCACAGAATGTGTCATCATCAGATCGGAGATTAAAACCAGGCCTTTCGGCTTCCCGGCATCAGATGACAAGCAGGTGTTTAAAAATAAAAATGACTGCGGGATGAGCTGGAAGAGAAAACTCTGACTCAGCCCCCCGGTGTGCCGGAGCCAGGTTTGTGCAGGGGTTTGTCATACCCCCCAAGAGCAGAGACGGGCAGAAAACCTGCACAGGACATAGAAAGTGAGGCACACACTGGAGGTCTTTCGCCGCATGCCACCCAGGATGGAGAAGATCTGTGAAGGGCCCGGCCTGTCGCCTCCGACCCCTACTCATGAGCTCCCCAAAGGTTATCTCCCAACTGACCGGCCATTGTTCACAAAAGGACGGTCTACGTGGATTTCCTCTCTCTTCTACAGCGAAGAAGAAGAAGGGTAGGAGGAGGAGGAGACTGGATTTATACCCTGCCCTTCACTCAGAGTCTCAGAATGGCTTACAAACTCCTTTCCCCTCCCCTCCCCACAACAGACACCCTGTGAGGTAGGTGGGGATGAGAGAGCTCTTTCAAGGACTGCTTGTGAGAGAACAGCTCTGAGAGAACTTGTGACTGACCCAAGGTCACCCAGCAGCTGCAAGTGAAGGACTGGGGAATCAAACCCGGTTCTCCCAGATTAGAGTCCGCGCACTTAACCACTACACCAAACTGGCTCTCACCAAAGCAAAGGCACCTTGGGAATCGGTGGAAAGCAAGAGAAGTACCCAGGTCTTATAGACAAGAAGGTCTAAGTTCTTATTAAAGGGGAATTAGATTCATGGAGGATAAGTCTATCAGTGGCTACTAGCCACGGTGACTGAGGGGCACCTCCATGTTCAGAGGCACTAAGCCTCTGAATCCCGGAGCCAGGAGGCAACACCAGGGGAAGGCCTCGGCCTCTCTGCCCTGTTGTTGGCCCTCCAGAGGACGTGGCTGGCCCCTGTGTGAGGCAGGAGGCTGGACTAGGTGGACCCTCCCTGGTCTGACCCAGCAGGGCTCTTCCAATGTTCTTATCAGGGGAAGGCCTCAGCCTCTCTGCCCTGTTGTTCGCCCTCCAGAGGAACCGGCTGGCCCCTGTGTGAGGCAGGAGGCTAGACTAGATGGACCCTCACTGGTCTGATCCAGCAGGGCTCTTCTGATGTTCTTAAGGTCAAGAACATGAAGACATGAAGTTGAATCAGAGTGTTGGTCCATCACAGTAAAAGTCAATACTGAGTCGCACCGTCAGTCCATTAAAGTCAGTAATGAATTGGACCATTGGTCGATCAAAGCCAGTACGGAATCAGATTAATCGGTCCATCAAAGTCAGCCATGAATGAGATCAAGATGGGTGGCCGTGTTAGTCTGTCTGTAGCAGTAGAAAAGAGCCAGAGTCCAGGAGCACCTTAAAGACTAACCAAATTGGTGGCAGAGGAGGAGCTTTCGTGAGTCACGGCTCACTCCTTCAGATAATGGATCAGGTGAGTCTTGTCTACTCAGACTGGCAGCAGCTCTCCAGGGTCTCAGGCAGACGTCTTTCCCATCACCTGCTGCCTGGTCCTTTTGACTGGAGATGCCAGGGATTGAACCTGGGACCTCCTGCATGCCAAGCAGAGGCTCTTCCACTGAGCCACGGCCCCTCTTTACAGCTCTCCAGGGTCTCAGGCAGAGATCTTTCCCATCACCTCCTGCCTGGTCCTTTCAACTGGAGAGGCCGGGGATTGAACCTGGGACCTTCTGCATGCCAAGCAGAGGCTCTACCACTGAGCCACAGCCCCTCTTTACAGCTCTCCAGGGTCCCAGGCAGAGATCTTTCCCATCACCTCCTGCCTGGTCCTTTCAACTGGAGAGGCCGGGGATTGAACCTGGGACCTTCTGCATGCCAAGCAGAGGCTCTACCACTGAGCCACAGCCCCTCCCCATAGGCACAAGCCTAGAAAAACCTCCTCAGTTTAAAACCCTCGCACAGAGCATGAGAGAACAGTAATGTACTACATGCTCTGCACATTCTACAGCACACAACATTTGACTTGCACTTGTATCAAAAGGACACATGCTGCCATGAAACAGACACCGCTAGATGGGTGTGACAGATCCCAGAGGGGCAGTCAAAGCCACAAAGAGACCTGTGGCATCTGAAAGGCTAGTAGGTTTCATTACAGAATTAGCACTTAAGGTGCCATTTTGGATGGGCTCATAGGTGTGTTCCATGCACTGAGGAAACAGGATCGACTACAAGAGGGGTGTCAAACATGCAGCCCGGGGGCCGAATGAGGCCCCCGGAGGGCTTCTGTCAGGCCTGCAGTGGAACTGGCTGTCTTCTGCTTCTTCTTCCAGTTCTGCTGCTGCTGCTGCATCATCGTAGGTTTGCAGCTTACAGATACCCGCCGGCGGATCAGGCCCCGGGGGGAGCCCCACCCCAACGTGCGCGTCACCCGGAAGTGGTTTTCTATGGTTTTCCCTCGGATGGTCGTGGCCCCGCCTCCAGCGTACCCGGCGAAGTCACGTCACTTCCAGGTGACGTGTGTGCGATGCGTGCACGCTTTGCTCGCGCGCGCTCCAGCCACCAGCCGGGAGTCCTTCGCTGCGGCGCAACACCGGACTTGGCAACCCTACTCCCAACTGACCAGCCATTGTTCACAACAGGACGGTCTACGTGGATGTCCTCTCTCTTCTACGGCAAAGAAGAAGAAGAGTAGTAGTAGGAGGAGACTGGATTTATACGGGGCTACAACTTCCAGCAGCCATTTACTTCCATTAATAATGTTTCTACACAGGGGTCATTTCATAGAAAAAGAGGTGCAGGAGCTCATTAGCATATCTCACTAGCATAGCTTATTTGCATATGCCACACCCCCTGACATCACCGGACGTGTGTCAGAAGGCAACACCCACCGCTCAGTCTCCACTGGACTGTTTTGGATTGCTAGCTATTGAGGGGGGGACTGTGCAGAGCTGCCCTCACGGAAGAGGGAGAGCTTGTACCTAAATAAAATGGTCTTAAAGGTGCCACTGGACTGTTTTGGACCGAGGGGTCGGGGGGGGGCCTCTGCAGCTTACCTGGCTGCTTCTTGCTCTGACTGAGGGCTGCTGGGAACAGGGGGTGGGGCTTGTTGCATGTGCCCAGCCCCTGGGTTCTTTACTGCTGGAGCTCCGCTCCTGTGCGCTCCTGCAGGAAATGACCCGTTTCTACATAAAAAGGCTCCATTGAAGCACTTGCCATAGAAAGGTACATGATGCTGTACAATTTTCTCTCATTCCCCCCCTCCCGCCAACACAAACTGCTTTACACCAAAGTGTGTGTGCGGGGTCTTCTGCTGTTACAAACGCTGGTATGAAAATGATTTATGCAGACGACCGTGTTCTGAAGAAAGGAAACCCAGACGATATTGCGGTCTCAATATTTGATGTTATATTTAAGCACTGCTCATTCGCTCAGACTCTTTATTAGATCTGACCTCCCGATAACAATCCCTACTGAGGTAGATTTAGGTGGGTGGCCTTGTTCATCTGTCTGGAGCAGCAGAAAAGAGCAAGAGTCCAACAGCACCTTCAAGACTAACAAAATTTGTGGCAGGGGAGGAGCTTGCGTGAGTCACAGGCAGGGGGTCATTTCCTGCAGGAGCGCACAGGAGTGGCGCTCCGGCAGAAAAGAGCCCAGGGGGCAGGCACATGCAACAAGCCCCACCACCTGCTTCCAGCAGCCCTCAGTCAGAGCAAGAAGCAGCCAAGTAAGTTGCAGAGCCCCCCCCCCCGGCCCCTAGTCCAAAACAGTCCAGTGTCAAATTTAAGGCCAAGTAGTTTTATTCATTTACAAGCCCTCCCTCCTCTGGGAGGACAGATCTGCACGTTCCCCCCCCCCCGATAGCTAGTAATCCAAAACAGTCCAGTGGCACCTTTAAGACCAAGTTTTATTCAGGTACAAGCTCTCCCTCCTCTGTGAGCACAGATCTGCATGCCCCCCCCCAATAGCTAGCAATCCAAAACAGTCCAGTGGAGCCTGAGCGGTGGGTGTTGCCTTCTGACACACTTCCGGTGATGTCGGGGTGTGTGGCACATGCAAATAAGTTATGCTAATGAGCTCCTGCACCTCTTTTTCTATGAAATGACCCCTGCTCACAGGTATCTGAAGAAGTGAGCAGTGACTCCCCGGCACAAATTTTGTTAGTCTTTAAACTGCTAGTGGACTCTTGCTCTTTTCTGCTACAGTCCCTACTGAGGTTAAAGGGAGGGAAGGGGGGCATGTTATAGCCCAATCTCGTCAAATTTTGGAACTTATGCAAGGTCGGTGCTTGGACGGGAGACCACCAAGGAAGACTCTGTAGAGGAAGGCAGCAGCAAAACCGCCTCTGCTTCTCCTTTGCCTTGAAAGCCCCTTAAAGGTTTCCCTTGGTCGACAGCCGGTCGAATCCGACTCTAGGGATGCGGTGCTATCTCCGTTTCACCAGCCGAAGAGCCAACACCGTCTGAAGACTTCTCCATGGTCATGTGGCCAGTGTGACTAGACGTCGAGGTGGACAGAACGCTGTTACCTTCCCACCGAAGCGGTACCTATTTATCTACTTGCAATTTCTTGCTTTCCAACTGCTAGTTTGGCAGGAGCTGGGGCCAGAGACGAGAGCTCACTCCGTCACGCGGCACTCGGGTCTCGAACTGCTGAACTACCAAACTTCCAGTCTGCAGTTCAGTGTCTTAACCACTTGAGCCACCTCAGCCCCTTGCTGGGTATTAAATACTGGGTTCAAGATGCATTGTAGTGAACAGCTCTACTTTATTAAGTGATTTCGGGAACAAAAGACTACTACACCAGGGCAACAGCCCTGTTTAAATAGCATGCAAAAGCCACACCCAAACACAACCCACTCCCAAGGATAAGCTATTTACATAACGTTAGTTTCTCATTGGCCACCTCCGGAATCCTGGTGCGCTATTGTTCTTGAGCTTCAAGCTCAGCCAGTCTCTGGTAGAAACAGTCCTGGAATGTTCCAGTCCCAAAACATAACACTGGGGTTCCCGTAACTCTGTTGCAACTCAACGTCCTTTTACACACAGACAAACTGAGGTTAGGAGCAGCATGGTCCAGAGGTTAGAGTGAGGGACTAAGATTGGGAAAGTCCAGATTTAGATCTCTAGTAGAAAGCGCACCAGGTGACCTCTGGTCAGTCATTCGCCCCTGAACTACCTCACAGGGTTGTTGTGAGAATTAAATTGAGAAGGGGAGAGGGAATCACAAACATTACTCTGAGCTCTTTGGAAGAGCCCCTGTTAGCTCCGTTCTTCAGATGGGAGGAGGAGGAGGAGGAGGAGGAAGAGGAAGAGGAGGAAGAGGAAGAGGAGGAGGAGGAGGAGATTAGACTTATACCCCTGCCCTTTGCTACCTGAAGGAGTCTCAGAATGGTTTACAATCCCCTTTCCCTTCCCCTCCCCACAACAGACACCCTGGGAGGTGGGTCTGAGAGAGCTCTCTCGAGAACTGCCCTTGAGAGAACAGCTCTGAGATAACTTGTGACTGACCCAAGGCCACACCAGCAGCCGCATGTGGACAAGTGGGGACTCAAACCCGGTTCTCGCAGATTAGATTCCACGCTCTTCACCACAACACCAAACTGACTCTCAGTTGAGTCCAGATGACCAAAATACCTGCTCAGAGACGCCAGGGGCAGGAGAGAGAACTTGAACCCGTGTCCAGTGGACCTCCCCACTTAGGTTCTGCGTGTGGCCAACATTCAGGCCCATGATCGTCCCAACCGGAGGCTGTCAGCCATTCCGGGAGGCATGTTCTGTCTCACTGACGCTGGAACAATGCGCCCCCCCCCCATTTCAGCCCTTTGGGAACCTTCATGCAAACCAGATGTGCAGCCGGAAAGCTTCCCAGAAAATGACACTCGAAGCAGAGAGAAGAAAATTGCTCTCCTCGCTCCGTTTCTGACATAACGCTGTCCTCCCTTTCACCCCTGGAGGACCGCCCAGCGGGTACCGATATTCCCACAGTGATTTCCTTTATGGCAGCTCCAATCCCATATTCCGGGGGTGGGAAAAAGACCCCTTTGCCTCCCCCAACTCATCCCCTCCCCCAGTGGGAATGCGGCCTGAAGACTCTGTGGCCGCCAGAGCCGACCCCTTTCCCAACCCTTTCAAACATCCGTCCATCATCGCCACAGAGGCAAAATAACGGGACACGATTCCCTTTGGTATTGGTGTCGTGGTTAAGTGCGTGGACTCTAATCTGGGACAATCATAGAATGTGAGAGTTGGAAGGGACTTTGCAGGTCATCTAGTCCAACCCCCTGCACTCTGCAGGAGCAGAGCCAAACGACAGCCCTGCAGCATACCCGAAAGATGGTCGTCCAGCCACCGCTTGGAAACGTCCAGCGAAGGAGCACCCACCCCCTCCCGAGGCAGTCTGTCCCACTGCTCAACCACTCTTACAGTTAGGAAGTTTCTCCTGATATTCAGCCGGTAACGACTCCCTTGTTATTCCCACCCATTAGATCTAGTCTTGCAATCCGGAGCAAGAGAGAAGAGATCTGCTCCATCTTCTACACGACAGCCCTTCATATACTTGAAGACTGCAATCGTGTTCCCTCTGAGCCTTCTCTTTCCCAGGATAAACATACCCAACTCTTTCAGCCTTTCCTCATAAGACTTGGATTCCAATCCTCTCACCATCCTGGTTGCCCTCTTCCGGACACGCTCGAGCTTGTCAGCATCCTTCCTAAAATGTGGTGCCCAAAAGTGGACACAGGACTCCAGGTGAGGCCTGACTCTAGCAGAATAGAGCGGAACAACCACCTCCCGTGATCTGGACACAAGGCTTCTGTTAATGCATCCTGAAAAGTACGCAGACGGAGAGTGATTTCAGCAAAGCATACTTTATTCGATCACTTATATTCCCCGAGAAACCGCCACCCAAAACACACACACACACTTCCCAATAGGTTATTTACAGTGGCCGAGAGTCCCATAGGCTCTCGGCCGGGAACCTAGCCCCCTGATTGGAGCGGGCTAGGATCCGCATAGTCCATTGTCTCTTGGAGCGAAGCTCGACGTTTGTGCCTGACCGCGTGGAGCCCAAGCCGGCCACGCAGTCTAGACTGGATACATTACACATCCTAAGATTGCATTAGCTTTCTTCACAGCCACATCGCACACTGCAGGCTGCGGGTTTGATTCCCCACTCCTCCACTTGCACCTGGCTGGATGACCTTGGGCAAGCCATAGTTCTGTCACAGCTGTTCTCTCAAGGGCAGTTCTGTCAAGAGCTCTCTCAGCCCCACCTACCTCCCAGGGAGTCTGTTGTGGGGAGGGGAAGGGAAAGGCGTTTGTAAGCCGCTCTGAGACTCCGGAGTGAAGGGCGGGGTATAAATCCAATCTCTTCCTCTTCTCTTTTGTCCCTCCGAGCCCCACAATTTGCGGAGTACAGCTGGAATCCAAGCGCGCGCATGTTGCCAAACGAGAGCGGCCTTGGCTCTGACACAAGAGAGGGGCGTTTACTGGTCAGTTGTTCTCTCTCACATGCGCACACCCTCGTCCCATGCTCTTGGGGGGCTTCCCAGAATCCTCTTGGCTCCTCCGCAGAGACACAAATTCCATGGAAGTGGTGGCTATTCCCCCCCCCCATCACCACACTCCAAAACCAGACGTCTCCGAGGCGATGAGGCTGATCCGACATCTTCCCGCTTCTTCACAGTGTGTGGAAATCCACTGCCTCTTGGAAAGGAAAGGCTTGGCCTGTTCCTTGCTCAGCGGGGGCCGTACAAGCATCTTGTTTGCATTCCCCAAGCATTACGACGTCGTAATTTTGGTGCAGTGTTTGGCATCCCCGGATTCTCTATTTGCCAAGGGAAGCTCGGACTCTCTACCAGGGCTTTTTTTGTAGAAAAAGCCCAGCAGGAACTCATTAGCATAATAGGCCACACCCAACAGCAGGAACTCATTAGCATATTAGGCCACACCCATGACAGCACAGCTCATTGGCATATTAGGCCACACCCCCATGTTACCAGAAGTGTGGTCATCCAGCCACACCCACCTTTTGCTTCTTATTCTCTACCTTGTTTGTTGTCCAAACCCAGGGCTTCTTTGTAGCAGGGACTCCTTTGCATGTTAGGCCACACACCCCTAATGTAGCCAATCCTAATGAGTTTCTGCTGTTGGGTGTGGCCTACTATGCTAATGTGTTCCTGGTGGGTGTGGCCAACTTGGAAGCCAGCCGGAACTCCGTTCCTGTGCGTTCCTGCCCACAAATAGCCCTGATCTCTACTAGACTTGAATCTAGCTGTTCCACCGTAGACCCACTGGCTGGTGGTGGATTGGGGGCCTTAAAATCGGTTAGCAACCCTAGGATGAACCAAGGGTGGAATGATTTTCCATGAAGGGTGTCTGGGCTTGCTCTCTGTCTCTCTCTCTCTGGGTGCCAACCAGTGTTCCCTCTAAACTGAGTGAGTGTGAGCTAGCTCATAATTGTTTAGCCTCCGGCTCACAAGACTCCACAGCTTAGAAGGAGCGCATTGGTGGCAGCGTCTCCTCTGCACGTTGCCAGGGTACGCATCTAGTTTGGTGTCATGGTTAAGTGCGCGGACTCTAATCTGGGAGAACCGGGTTTGATTCCCCACTCCTCCACTTGCACCTGCGGGATGACCTTGGGCAAGCCGTAGTTCTGATAAGAGCTGTTCTTGAAAAAGAGCCGTATCTGTCAGAGCTCTCTCAGCCCCGCCGACCTCACAGGGTGTCTGTTGTGGGGAAGGGAAGGGAAAGGAGTTTGTAAGCCGCTCTGAGACTCCTTTGGGTAGTGAAGGGCAGGGGTATAAATCCAATCTCTTCTCTTCTTCTTTTCTCTATTGCGCGCAGCTCTCTGCAAATGTGCAAGCACTGAATCCAGCCCAAGTCTTTGCAACACAATGCTCTATCTCCAGCCCGGATTCATTAGGCCTCCGAGGACGGGTCAGGCTATGCGGCTAACTCTATTATAGACTCCCCATCCCGCCTGAAACCAGGATGCAATCCCTTCCGCAGCCAAACGGGAACGCCTCCCAGTTCTTCTGAACAAGGAGGCCAGATAAGAGTTCGACAAAACAAGTCCTCAAGACCAATGTTCCCTCTAAGCTGTGGAGTCTTGTGAGCAAAAATTCTACTTTGTGAGCTACTGGCATTAAAGCTGTGAGCAAGCAATTTGGCTACTGCATCAGATTAGTTTGCTCTGGAGCCCCATCCTTTATTTTAATTTTATTTATTTTGGGATTTATATCCCGCCCTACCCAGCGGCTCGGGGCGGCTAACAAGCAGCAATGCCAAATTTAAAAATTTAAAACAGCAACACAATATTACATACATAATAAAATTCGGTGCTCTAATAATTTACATAAAATCACCAAGATGCGCAACATTCCACATTTACGGCCAGCTTTTTTAATGGCATGAGCACCAGGAATGATATTCTCCCCTCCTTCCTGAGCTAAGACAAAAATGTGTGAGCTGGAGGCTCAAAAACTGTGAGCTGGCTCACACTAACTCAGCTTAGAGGGAACACTGCTCAAGACGCCCCCCCCCTTTCCACCATCTCCTCCCCAGTCCCGCCGCGGCCCTTGAATCATTCCCAGAGAACAGCTAACGGGTTTCCACTGCCAATAGGCCAAAGGGTGTGATTCACAGCTGAGATCTACGGAAACACACCGCACAGAGCAGGAGATAGTCCCGGCGTCTTTTCCTCGCCACCTCCAGAAGTGCTTGCAGCAGGACTATTTTTAGCAAGTCCCACTTCTCCGGCCCCACACGTGACCTTCTCAGGGTCTCAGCTGAGAACTTACAACTTAGGGACTGGATATAGGAGGCTGATGCACTGATCGACCATTCTTTAATTCTGAAATTTGAAGTGGCTCCTTGGTATAAACATTGCAAATCTGACCACCCCAGGTCGAGTTACCTAGTCAGTATCTCTGACTATAACCTAAGAGTGATAGACTCGAATGATAAAAGGGTTGGAACACTTTCCCTATGAGGAAAGGTTAAGGCGCTTAGGGCTCTTTAGCTTGGAGAAACGACGACTGAGGGGTGACATGATCGAGGTTTATAAGATTATGCATGGGAAAGAGCAGATAGAGAAAGAGGTACTTTTCTCCCTTTCTCACAATACAAGAACCCGTGGGCACTCCATGAAATTGCTGAGCGGTCGGGTTAGAACGGATAAAAGGAAGTACTTCTTCACCCAAAGAGTGATTAACACTTGGAATTCACTGCCACAGGAAGTGGTGGCAGCTACAAGCATGGACGGCTTCAAAAGGGAATTAGATAAGCATATGGAGCAGAGGTCCATCAGTGGCTATTAGCCACAAGGTATAGATAGGGACGCTGGGGCAAGGGATGCTCTGTCTTCTTGGTGCTTGGGGGGGGGGAGGCAAGAGTGGGAGGGCTTCTAATGTCCTGGCCCCACTGGTGGGCCTCCTGATGGCCCCTGGTATTTCTGGCCACTGTGTGATACAGAGTGTTGGCCTTTGGCCTGATCCAACACTGGCGTCTCTTATGTTCTTAAGAGTGCCCTTTACAGTTTTACGATTCCGAACTATGCAGGCAGCTCTTTTGGCGGGCCCGTTACTCGCATACTCCAAAAGAGCAAT
>NW_015174374.1:0-7918 GCF_001447785.1 Gekko japonicus
CTGAAGCAGTAGAATGAATTTAGAGTCCCGTGGCCCCTTTAAGGCCAATGAAAGTTTATTCACGGTATGAACTTTCGAGTGCGAGGCACACTTTCCCAAATACATTGGAATGGTGTGTAAGGTTCAAACTTATAGACAGGGAAATTAACAGCAAATTAAAAACTAAATAACAAGTTCAGGTTACGAGGTCGACAGTTGTAAAGCAATAAATATGTCAGAATAGCAGAGAAATGTCTAAAGGTGTTTTTTCCCTAATTGTGGGAAGTAACAGAATCTTAATTATCTCCTCTCAGGCGTGGAGGGCACTCAGCAGTATATTTTGAACTGGATGTAATGTTGTCAGCGGACATCCATTCGGTGTTCTAATACACTATTCTGAAAAAGAAATACACTAGAATACAGAGGATTTATAGTCCTTGTATGGGAATGCACTTACAGAAAAATGAATCCACTTGCTATTCGTTTCTGTTCGCGATGGCTGCCTGTAGTTGCTAGAGCTTTACAAACTTCCCGAAGCGGCTCTGTGGTTTGAACCCTCAGTAGTTCCCAAGTGCATAATTGTGGCGTCGGGGACTGGAGTGAAAAAGTCCATGTCTTCAAGTCCCCTCTGCAACGGAAAGCACACCCCAAGAGCCTTCCTGCTGCAGCGGCCATCGCTCTAATGAGAACCATGTCTCGCTGTCGAAACGATGTCCCAATTAAATCAGCCATCTCGTTTGGCCAAATCTTCGGGGACTGCGGGTACCTTTGGACTCCTTTGCCTATTCACAAAAGTTGGAACTGTTGCGCGCTGGGCTGTGTTCTTCCACGGAACGGCCTCGGCTCCTAGTGACGGAGGGGGACGTTATCCAAGGACGCTGCCATGTGGTCCAAAACCAGCCGAACGTTGAGAGCGGCTGTTAAAACGAAGTGGGGACGGGAGTGGGTTTGGCTCCCGGTGTCTGAACGAAACGGGGCGTGCAGCTTAGATGCACATAACGTCTCGTTGCTCATGGTCCAGATTCGAATCCCCGCCCCCTGAAAAAGAAACCTGACTGCGTTTTACAACGGGGGGGGGAGAGGGATTGCGGCTTTTGCAACTGGAAATCTGGAGCTATCGGTGGGCAAGAAGGGGGCGACCCACCAGTTATGCAGTCTGACAACCCTTCCTTTGGAAGCTGCAAAACCCAGGGTTGGATCGATTGGTGGGCCCCCAACTGTGGCTAGAGGCCTGCAGATTGTTCTAGCCTGCTGATTGGCACGTCTTCTTTTTTTACCAACAAGTCACACCTGACTTACGGCAACCCCATGGGGTCTTCAAGGAGAGAGACATTCAGAGGTGGTTTGCCGTTTTCCTGCCTCTGCGGAGCAACCCTGGACTTCCTTGGTGGTCTCCCATCCAAGTACTAACCAGGGCCGACCCTGCTTAGCTTCCGAGATCTTAGGAGATCGGGTTAGCCTGGGCTAATCAGTGGTTTTTAGACGCTGGAAGTAAGGGAGTTATTTCAAACTAGCATTCTTCACCAGTGTTTTCCCTTGCTCGGCTAAGTAATTTCATTTTAACTGTCTGAGTAAAGGTAAAGGTTCCCTTGCTCAAAAGCCAGTCGAATCCGACTCTAGGGTTGCAGTGCTCATCTCCGTTTCCAAGCCGAAGAGCCAGCGCTGTCCGAAGACGTTTCCGTGGTCATGTGGCCGGCATGACTAAACACCAAGGCGCACGGAACGCTGTTACCTTCCCACCAAAGTGGTACCTATTTATCTACTTGCAATTTCTTGCTTTCAAACTGCTAGGTTGGCAAGAGCTGGAACTAGAGATGGGCGCTCACTCCGTCATGCGGCACCCGGGTCTCGAACTGCTGAACTACTGACCTACCACAGCCTGCAGTTCAGTGTCTTAACCACTTGAGCCACCGCAGCTGTCTGAGTATCAGGGGGAATTCCCTTTCGGCAGGCTCTCTTATTTAAAACAGTTGTACTTTGCTCTTCCACAAGCTCAGAGTAGCTAAGAAGGCACGGTTGAAACCCTCCGTGCAGGAGAAGGATCCTTTGGTTGAAACCTGCTTGCTGAAAATTTTTCCAGCAGCACTGTGCCACTTTACCAGTCTCAGGAAATGACCTGGTTTATCTTTTACCTTTTCTGCGCCTTGCAAACATTTCCAGATGGGGTTTTTTGGGGGGGGAAGGTTTATGGAATTCCTCAAAAGGAAGAAGAATCAGAATTCTCTTCCAAGTGACCAGAGGCATACTTTGGTCTCGGGGTACCTTAAAAGAAAAACAGACTGTGTTGTATTATTTGTGGAGGGAATCGGGACCAAGAGGTGTATTTTGGGTGAGGGGGAAATTGCAGGGACAGGAAAGATGTCGAGAAGGCTTTTTCCCTAGTTTAAATTTATTCCTGTTTTCAGACTCTTTGTTTTGACCCAAGTCCTTTGCGAATAGAGACAAAGATATTGCCTAGCAACACAAAAGAAGAGGGAGGAACTAACCCAAAAATGGAGTCGGATACCTAAAGCATTGAAGTTACAAGCATACGTTAATGCATGTATGCTTGTGACCTCAGCCCTTTACGACTAAGTCTTGAGAGACCCAAGTTCGAATCCCTGCTCCGTCAACAAAATTGCCAGGTGTCCTTGGGTCTGTCCCGTCTGTCAGCCCTGCCTACCTTGCAGGGCTGTTGTAAGGATTAAAGGAAGAGGAGGAGGACCTTGTCTGTCATCACAAACTTTTTGGAGGGTGGGTGGGATTTTTTTTAACAAAAAGAAAGTTACTGAGAGAATAAATGGAGTCTTAATAAGCCTCAAAAAGAACAGGAAATACAGCCAGGTTGCCGCAGTAAGTTTTGCGGGGTTACCACGTTAGAATTCGTATCCAATTCATATCCATTTTGTATCCAAAACTCCTCCAGAAAAGTAAGATAAGATTTTTCAGTCCTATCTTACTTTTCTGGTCTCTTCCAATATGTGCCAAATGGCTGGCGTGTTGCTCAGAATCTGTGCAGGAAGTGAAACCGGTGGCCATATCATCTTTAGGCATTTCCTGGCCCTTGACTAGAGGCTGGTGAATTCCACACTTTGAAAGACATCCGCTACGTGCCTCTCATTCCAGGGCACAAATTTAAATCTGTATCCTCAAGGCCTTAGACCAGAGGTGTCAAACTGATTTGTTATGAAGGCCAGTTCTGACATAAATGTCACTTTGTCGAACTGGGCCATGTGTGCCATAAAACATAATACCAGGTACCAGAGATACAAACATTATGAAGGATAGCAGCTGGTAAGCTCCAAGTTGTTGTGTCTTCACTGCAAGGCTCTATGGATGCTGCCTGGAGGGGTGGACCCCTTCCCTAGCCAACTCCCACCACCAATGCTGTGAGCCCGGGATCCAGGGTAAAGACATGAAGCAACTGGGCATTGTGAGCTCCCCTCTGTCTCACATGCAAGACTAGTTTTTCCCCCAAGGGATACCATAAAAGGGAGCGTTCCTTACATTTCCATACAAACCAGTTGCTTGCAGGCTGGGTAAGAACCCTGGACGGGCCAGTTCCGGACCCCAGGCCTTATGTTAGACACCCCTGCCTTAAACCGAAGTGAACCAGTTCTGCAAGGGTGACTCATGGGTGGGGGGCAGGCAGGGAAAGCAGTTTGGTAGAGTGGTTAAGTGTGCGGACTCTAATCTGGGAGAACCGGGTTTGATTCCCCACTCCTCCCCTTGCAGCTGCTGGATGGACCTTGGGCAAGCCATAGTTCTGACAAGAACCAGCCTTGCAGGTCCACCGCCGGGCCCCTGATGTCAGGGGGTGTGGCATATGCTAATGAGTTATGCTAATGAGTTCCACTAGCTCTTTTTCTACGAAACGACCCCTGACTGGGTCAATCAATTACGTTGTTCATTTCACCTCTTCCCCTTTCCTGAGCAGCTCAGAACAGGAAGAGGGTTGGCCCCGCCCCTGTTTATTCCTCAGAACACCCTTGTAAGGTTGGCCGGGCTACAAGAGTGTGTCTGGTGAAGGGTCCAGAGGGAGCATCATGTTGGAGCAAGAATTTGCACTCGGGGCTCCCTAACCCTAATCCAAAACTAGCTAGCACATTTAAAGGGATCCCACACATGCCAAAAATGCAGTGTGGGGTGTTTTTTTGGGGGGGGGACTTGGAACCTGCACTCAGGAAGGCAAGCAAGATTGGGCGGATGAGGCCAATGCTGTATTCCCCACTGCTTTAAACCCAAAGTGGTACGTGAGCCTTTCATAAACACTGTCAGTTGATTCATTATAATAATACAGCTCGGTGGAAATAATCGTCATTCGAGCCATTCGTACGAGTCTTTCGCAAACTGGTTCGTCTAAAATGAAACCTCGAGTCTCGGATGACTCTTCCCCGCAGCCTGCAAATAAAATGTTGGGCGTTTACTTTTTAAAAGCAGGCTGGAGTGGGGGAACAAATCCACATTTTGCCCCCCACCGAGTAACGTTTAATGTCATTGCTACCTCGAAAATAGTGATTTATGAAAACGGCAAAAAAGATTAAAAAGAAGGCTACTGAAAGTGGCGGTCACAGTGGGCTGAAAACCCGCGAAACCCCTCCAAAGGTGTTTCTCGGAAAGGCTGTTTAGTTTGGGGGTGGGACCGAGGTTTTGGTAAGGCAGATTCCTGATACATCATTAGAGGAAGGGGCGTGTTTAATTAGACAGAAGAACACGGCTCTTTTAAAGCAAATTTTAATCAAGAATTGCATTTTATGCTTCGTAAAAAGGTAAAGGTTCCCTTGCTCGAAAGCCAGTCAAATCCGACTCTAGGGTTGCGGTGCTCGTCTCCGTTTTAAAGCCAAAGAGCCGTTTCAAAGCCGAAGAGCCAGCACTGTCCGAAGACGTTTCCGTGGTCATGTGGCCGGCATGACTAAACACCAAGGCGCACGGAATGCTGTTACCTTCCCACCGAAGTGGTACCTATTTATCTACTTGCAATTTCTTGCTTTCGAACTGCTAGGTTGGCAGGAGCTGGAACTAGAGACGGGAGCTCACTCCGTCATGCGGCAACCTTGGTCTCGAACTGCTGAACTACTGACCTTCCACAGCCTGCAGTTCAGCGTCTTAACCACTTGAGCCACCGCAGCTCCCTTTATGCTTCGTACACCTTTATATTTATGAGTGTCCGATGTATTTACGAGTGCCCTGTTGACTATTTTGATTCTGGCTTCCATTCTTGGGATTGTACTAAACATCGACTTGATGTGACATTAGAAGAAGGCATTAATCAAAAGCTTTCGTTCTGGGGAAA
This sequence comes from Gekko japonicus, assembly GCF_001447785.1. Taxonomy (NCBI): domain Eukaryota; kingdom Metazoa; phylum Chordata; class Lepidosauria; order Squamata; family Gekkonidae; genus Gekko; species Gekko japonicus. Next base: position 5,252 of record NW_015174374.1, read on the forward strand.
CGGATCCTTGGCGGTTTAGTACGGCCAGACCAATGGCTGACCTTCAGATTACGTTGATTCTGAAACGGAGGGGGCAGGATCCAGATGAAGTATTGTTAAGGCTCTTGACGGGGAAGTCCAACAGGTGCTCGGGTCTGTCTGACTTGGCGGTTGCCATCCTCCAGGTTGTGACTGGAGACTTCCTGCTGTTACAACCAGTGTTCCCTCTAAGCCGAGTTAGTGTGAGCTAGCTCACAGTTCTTTAGCCTCCGGCTCACAGGTTTTTTGCCTTAGCTCGGGAAGGAGGGCTCCGGAGCAAGCTAGTTGATGCAGTCGCCAAACTGCTCGCTCACAACTTTAATGATCTTAAAGACCCAGGTTCGAATCCCCATTCGTGCTCTGGAAGCTCGCTGGGTGACTTTGGGCCAGTCACGCTCCCTCAGCCTCACCTGCCTTCTGGGGTTGCCGTGAGGATGAAATGGGGGAGAGGAGAATGATGCAAGCCATGCTGGATCCCCGTTGGGGAGAAAGGCAGGGTAGAAATGAATTAAAGAAAGAAAGTAAGACAGGCAGGCTCAAAAGACGTCTGAGTCAAAGCTTCTGAGTCAGTATTTCTTTTTTCTGAATCACTTTCCCCACCTCTCCTGCTATCCGGCAGAGAACCCAACCCTTCCTTCCTCTCTTCATTAAATCGGTTCGAGATTCTCCCTCTCCACTCACCTCCTGCCCCCACGGCTTCTCAGAGACATGTGCCCCCAAAATCTCCAGGTATTTCCAAACTCCAGAGCTGGAAACCTCAAACAGAGGTTAAGTATTAAGACACTTGATGGAGACGTCGAACATGCTCAAGTCCGTCTGACTGGATCATCTCCTCGTTTCTCCAAATAACCCTTTAGTCAGAGCTGTTAACCCTGGGAACCCGTTCCATAAAAACAGCTTTTAAACATTTACATTAAAGAGAAACATCAATGGCTTTTAAGTGCTTTAAGAACCTTCCCCCAGACTGTCTTTCTACAGTTCGGCTCGCGTTTGTCACATCAACACACCTCCCATCAGAGGCATGTTTTATGTAAGACGTTTTAGCAGTATTAATAATCTGGTTGCTAAGGGACAAGATCACTTAATATATTTCTCTCTCTCTCTCTCTCTCTCGTGAAGTTTGCTAAGCGAAAGCGAGAAGCGCCCGTTTGTGGAGGAGGCAGAACGGCTGCGCGTCCAACACAAGAAGGATCACCCCGATTATAAGTACCAACCCCGCCGGAGGAAAAGCGTCAAAGCTGGCCAGAGCGATTCCGATTCGGGGGCCGAGTTGAGCCACCACGGCGGGAACCAGATCTACAAAGCGGACGCTGGCCTGGGGCCCATGAACGAGACACACCACCACGCCGACCATGCAGGTAAAGGGAGCCCAGGAGCCAGGCGTCACTCTCCAGCCGAGCACATGGCTTTGCATGGAGGACCCGAGTTCAAAGTTTGCTGCCATTCGTCCAAAAGGGAGCGGAGCTGAGGGAAACCCTACCAACGGGGAGGGGGGGAGTCTCTGGAGGGGGGGCTTTGTCTTTCTGCAACACGTCTGTTTGACCTCATCCTCTCCGACGCTTGGGGCAAACGAAACACTTGAAGAAAAGCGCCTCTGAGCTTATACAGAGTACATTTTCCTTGCTGTTAAGCCACAATCACTGTGTCCCCTCCCTACACATGGCATAGAAGCTAGTGGGAAGAGTTAGCTAGAGGATCTGAGGAGAACTGGGGAGGGGGGGTTTCGAATCTCGGATTAGCGGTGAAGCGCACTGAGCCTGTTCCTTTTCTCTCAGCCGCTCTCTCGGGAAGCCGGTGTGGTGATTAAGGCTAGTATCTTAAAGACCCAGGTTCGAATCCCCATTCATGCTCTGGAAGCTCGCTGGGTGACTTTGGGCCAGTCACGCTCCCTCAGCCTCATCTGCCTTCTGGGGTTGCCGTGAGGATGAAATGGGGGAGAGGAGAATGATGCAAGCCATGCTGGATCCCCGTTGGGGAGAAAGGCAGGGTAGAAATGAATTAAAGAAAGAAAGAAAGACCGGCAGGCTCGAAAGACGTCTGAGTCAAAGCTTCTGAGTCAGTATTTCTTTTTTCTGAATCACTTTCCCCACCTCTCCTGCTATCCGGCAGAGAACCCAACCCTTCCTTCCTCTCTTCATTAAATCCGTTCGAGGTTCTCCCTCTCCGCTCACCTCCTGCCCCCACGGCTTCTCAGAGACATGTGCCCCCCCCAGTTTGGTGCAGTGGTTAGGAGCGCGGGCTCTAATCTGGGAGAACCGGGTTCGATTCCCCCACTCTTCCACATGCAGCTGCTGGCGTGACCTTGGGTCAGTCACAAGTTCTCTCGGAGCTGTTCTCTCAAGGGCAGTCCTCGGAAGAGGTCAGGGTGTCTGTTGTGGGGAGGGAAAGGGAAAGGAGATTGTGAGCCGCTCAGAGACTCCTTTAGGTGGCAAAGGGCCAATCCAATCTCCTCCTGTTCTCAGCGTGGTGTCGTTCAGACCTGGACCGAGCTCAGAGAAGCATGTCCATGTTGTGGCCCCTCTGGAGAGCCGCATGTACGTCAGGGCTCAAGATTTCCTCACTCATCTCAAAAAGGGGAAGCAGATCCACGTGCACAAAGCAGAGAGAGACCTCCGTGTGCAGCTTGGGGGTCATTAAGAATTCCGGGGG
>NW_015174374.1:8621-30768 GCF_001447785.1 Gekko japonicus
ACACACTTCTGGTGATGTCAGGGGGTGTGGCATATGCTAATGACTTATGCTAATGAGTCCCCCTAGCTCTTTTTCTACGAAACGACCCCTGACCGGAAGTATTTTTGTGTGTTGGAAATGCCAGGAATGGCACCTAGAACCTCCAGAGTCCAAACCCTAGGCACTGATTGGTGGACTCTCCCATGGTAGTTTGGGTACCACAGCCTCCCTCGGGGGTCTAGGTGGGAGGTGCTGGGAAAGGCCTCATGCTACCTGAGGCTTTGGTGGAGTTGGCTTAGACCGCACTGCAGAAGAAGAGATGGGATTTATACCCCGCCCTTATCTACCCAAAGGAGTCTTAGAGTGGCTTACAATCTCTTTTCCCTTCCCCTCCCCACAACACTGTGAGGTAGGTGGGGCTCAGAGAGCTGTGACAGAAACTGCTCTTTTTCAAGGACAGCTGTGCCAGAACTATGGCTTGCCCAAGGTCATCCAGCAGGTGCAAGTGGAGGAGTGGGGAATCAAACCTGGTTCTCCCAGATTAGAGTCCATGCACTTAACCACTACACCAAACTGGCTCTCCCAGACTACTGTGGGAGAACCCATCCACCAATGCGTACGGTTTGGACCCTGGAGGTTCCAGGTGCCTCTCCCGGCATGTCCAACATACCAAAAAACCTCAGGGGGGAGAAGGGTTTCCAGGTTCCCCCGGCAACTGGTGTGTGTGTGTGGGGGGGACAATGCTGGCAGCCAACTGAGGCCTTGCGCTCTGTTGCTGGCGATGTGAGATCAGCATGGACGTCCTGACATTTGGCCGAAAGGAGCCGTTTCTATCATAACATTTTGCCCAAATCCCAGAGTGTCCGTGATAATGTCACTTCTGGTGCACACAGGAAGTGATGGTGCCGCGTCACTAGTGACAGGCCTAGGACTCAGTTTGCTGCCGGTAAGCCCCCCCCTTTCCACTAGTTCCACCAGAAGCAGAGGTCATTTCAGGGGGGATCGCGGGGGATTGCAGTTCCCCCGGGTGAGGTACAGGGGGAGCTCCCGCCGGCCTTGCAGGTCCCCCGCCAGGCCCCTCATGGGCCTCGGCAGTGGAGCTGCGCAGCCGGGACCGTTGGGGGCGGGGTGTGTGCCCTTATGACACACTTCTGGTGATGTCAGGGGGTGTGGCATATGCTAATGACTTATGCTAATGAGTCCCCCTAGCTCTTTTTCTACGAAACGACCCCTGACCGGAAGTATTTTTGTGTGTTGGAAATGCCAGGAATGGCACCTAGAACCTCCAGAGTCCAAACCCTAGGCACTGATTGGTGGACTCTCCCATGGTAGTTTGGGTACCACAGCCTCCCTCGGGGGTCTAGGTGGGAGGGGCTGGGAAAGGCCTCATGCTACCTGCGGCTTTGGTGGAGTTGGCTTAGACCGCACTGCAGAAGAAGAGGTTGGATTGATACCCCGCCCTTATCTACCCAAAGGAGTCTCAGAGCGGCTGACAATCTCTTTTCCCTTCCCCTCCCCACAACACTGTGAGGTCGGCGGGGCTGAGAGAGCTCTCTCAGGAACTGCCCTTGAGAGAACAGCTCCGAGAGAACTGGTGACTGGAGAAAACGGATGCTTTGGAGGGTGGACTCTAAGGCATTGTACCCCACTGAGGTCCCGCTCCACCCCCAAATCTCCAGGAGTCCCCAGCGTGGATATGGCAACCCTACAGCCCCACCCCCGTCGGTGGCCAGGAAGGACCTGACAACCCTAGCTTGTTAGCCATGAGAGGTAAATAGAACCTCCTTGTTCAGGGGCAGTGTATCTCTGAGAACTGGCGACTTGGGTCCTTTGGGGAGATTGATCAGGGGGGAAATGTTTTATATAAGAGGAGGAGGGGGAGGAGATTAGATTTATACCCCGCCCTTCACTACCCGAAGGAGTCTCCGAGCAGCTTACGATCTCCTTTCCCTTCCCCTCCCCACAACAGATACCCTGTGAGGTAGGTGGGGCTGAGAGAGTTCTTTCGAGGACCGCCCTTGAGAGAACAGCTCCGGGAGAACTTGTGAGTAACCCAAGGTCACACCAGCAGCTGCATGTGGAGGAGTGGGGAATCAAACCCAGTTCTCCCAGATTAGAGTCTGCGCTCCTGACCACTACACCAAACTGGCCGAGAGCCAAACCGGCAAAGTGGCTCCTGGTTTGCAGAGAAAGCGTTCGGAAATAAATGGATCCAGGCCAGATTCGGCAAGGCAGCCGGTGTTCATATCTTGGGTCTCAATCAGCCTGTTAACTGTTACAGTGCCGGGACTGGAAAATCTTCTTTCCTGCTTCTAGTCTCACAGTCTCTTCTTTGGTGTTGTGGTCAGTTTGGTGTAGTGCTTAAGAGCGCAGACTCTAATCTGGGAGAACTGGGTTTGATTCCCCACTCCTCCACATGCAGCTGGTGGTGTGGCCTTGGGGTCAGTCACAAGTTCTCTCGGAGCTATTCTCTCAAGGGCAGTTCTCTCAGAGCTCTCTCAGCCCCACCTACCTCACAGGGTGTCTGTTGTGGGGAGGGGGAGGGAAAGGAGATTGTAAGCCACTCTGAGACTCCTTCAGGAAGTGAAGGGCGGGGTATAAATCCAATCTTCCTCTTCCTCTTCTAACCTCCTCCTTCCAAAGTACTTGGGGCAGTCTACACAGTCCTCCTCCTCCATTTTATCTTCACAATAGCCTTCCGGTGTAGGTTAGGCTGGGGGAGAATGACCGGTCCAGGTTCACCCAGGATGCTTTGGGGCACAGTGGGTATTGGAGTGTTTGTGGGGGTCTCCCCAGTCCGATACTCTGACACCACTATACTACGCCAAGGGAGTTTTTTGTTTTCTCCGCACACATTTGTCCGGAGGTATGACCCCTGGGAGGAAGAGAAAGCCCAGCTCACAGAGTCCGTGTCGCACAGGCCAGCTAACCCGGAAGGCCCAATCTTTGTGCCATGCATCCGATGTGGCCCCTGAGCGGTACACACCCAGGGCCTGAACGTTAGAAGTCTCCCTTAAGATGCGTCCCCCATGGGAGAATGCCTTGTGTGAACTGGACTAGGCAATTCACTTGATCGAGGCGACTGAAAAATATTTGTTCATGGGAAGACCTGGTGCCTGGGCAACATCATATGCTCAGTGGTGGAGCGGAGTCCCCGCTGCGCATATAACATTTCTCTCTTCCCAGACGATGAACCGGCCTATAGTTTTCATGGATTCCAAGAGGATTGCTAATGTCTTGCTATTTCAGACATATTTGCTCTCTCCGTTTGTGTCGGATCCCTTTTCTTTTCCCCGTTCGTTTTTTTCCTGTGTGTTTGTGTTGGAAGGATTTTGGAAAAGAATTTTGTGTGTGTGTGTACGCACGCACATAGATATGTTGTAGCTGAAATCTAGATGGTGCTTATAAAGCCATGATGAAACAGGTATTGTTGTTACTTTTCTTTGTCCTTCTGTCTTGGTGAGAAAACGCGTTGCGGTCTTCTGGTCCTCTCGTGCCTTGGCTACTGTGATTAAGAACATTAAGAGAAGCCATGTTGGATCAGGCCAGAGACCCATCCAGTCTAACGCTCTGTGTCACACAGTGGCCAAGGTTCAGGGGCCATCAGGAGGTCCATCAGCGGGGCCAGAACTCCAGAAGCCCTCCCACTGTGGCCCCCCTAGCACCAAGAAGACAGCATTACTGCCCCAGACATAGGAACATAAGAGAAGCCATGTTGGATTAGGCCAATGGCCCATCCAGTCCAACACTCTGTGTCGCACAGTGACCAAAACCCAGGGGCCATTAGGAGGTCCACCAGTGGGGCCACAACTCCAGAAGTCCTCCCACTGTGGCCCCCCTAGCACCAAGGAGACTGAACATTACTGCCTCAGCCGTAAGAACATAAGAGAAGCCATGGCCCACTCTGTGTCACACAGTGGCTAAAACCCAGGTGCACATTCGGGGCATCCCTTCTGTTATATCAGTCCTCCTGACCTTTATCCAAATTATTCATCGTTCCCAGTTGTTCAGACTTCCTCACATCTCTGTACTGACTTCCTGTCCCGTATCCAATGCAAGCTCTTGTTTGTAAAGGTCTCCGTGACAGTGCCCCGCCCATCTTTGTACCTTTCTTTCCTGACAGAGCCTTGACTGTTCGTCCTCACGTATCTGAAGATCTCTTGCCCTTTATGCCTAGGAGCGCCTTTGAGAATGTCAGTTAAGTGCCCTCTCTAGGTCTTTCTTGCTGGTCAGAGAAACTGTGATCAGTCCTGGGAGGAGGAAGGTCTTAGCGGTAAAGTTATGTACGGATGTGAGTCAGAGATAACGCTGACTGGGGGCAGCATAGGCATGGTGTCGCTTTATGTGGGTCGAATTCTGTGTGCTGTGTGCACTCCAGAGGCCCCACTGCTGGACCTCCTGGTCGCACCTGGTATTTTTGGCCACTGTGTGACAGAGCGGTGGACTGGGTGGGCCACTGGCCTGATCCAACATTGGCTTCTTTTTATGTTCTTATCACTGTTTCAAGTTCAGGAACATCTTGAGAATATACCAAATCTCTTCTCCTCAAACGTTCTGTTTTGTCTCTAGGGCAGACCCACGGGCCCCCTACCCCGCCTACCACCCCGAAGACGGACCTGCACCATGGGAGCAAGCAGGAAATGAAGCACGAAGGGCGCCGTCTGGTGGAAAGCGGAAGGCAGAACATTGACTTCAGCAATGTGGACATCTCGGAGCTGAGCAGCGAGGTGATCAACAACATGGAGACCTTCGATGTCCACGAGTTCGACCAATATTTGCCACTCAACGGCCATTCCGCCATGACAGCCGACCACGGGCAGAACTCCACAGCAGGTTCCTACGGGACCGCCTATTCTCATTCAGCCAACGGCGGCAGCGGTGGGGCGGCTCAGGTCTGGACTCACAAGAGCCCTTCCTCGGCGTCTCCTTCCTCCGCGGAAACTGGTCAGCAGAGGCCCCACATCAAGACGGAGCAGCTGAGCCCGAGCCATTACAGTGACCAGTCTCACAGCTCTCCTACTCACTCCGACTACGGATCTTACACTGCCCAGGCCTGTGCCACAACAGTGTCTTCAGCCACAGCCACGGCCTCCTTCTCCAGCTCTCAGTGTGACTACACAGATCTCCAGAGTTCCAACTACTACAACCCGTATCCGGGTTACCCTTCCAGCATCTACCAATACCCCTATTTCCATTCGTCCCGTAGACCCTACGCCACCCCAATCCTCAACAGCTTATCCATCCCTCCTTCGCACAGCCCCACCGCAAACTGGGACCAGCCAGTCTACACGACTCTGACGAGACCTTGAGAGGACCGAAGGAACTGTTGGGTTTGAGGTCCTCCTCTTCCTCCCACAAAAAAAACCCACAACCCACCACGAAAACTTAATGCACTGTGTGGAAAAACAAAACCGGAAAGCGACGATGCGAGAATCCATATCGGAATGTCATTTCGTTGCCCCAAGTGCCTCCTTCTCCGTACGACTGGACGCCTTCCCCCCCAGATCTTTAAATTTTTGAAAGACAGAGTTTCTATTTTCTTTATTAATAATAATTAATAATAATTAATAAAAAGTATACAGAATGAAAATTCCTTTTGAATACGCGAGGGACAGCTTTTATCTAACTCCTCTGTGAGGACTTGAAGCGAGCGGCCTAACGTGTATGCGGGACAGTCCGGAAGAGAAAATGGAGCCGATGGAGATATTCGAGGGGTTTATTGCAATTGGAATTTTAAGCCAGCCTAGGCGGAAAGAATCGATATAGAGCTGTTGTTGTTTTAAAGAGAAATCCTAACCATGCAATTAACAATACCGAAGGACCGTACAAGAATCTTTCGGGACCAACCCATCCACTAATGTCAGAATTCCTTCGCTGTAGTTGCCAGAGTTCTTCTAATCAAGGCTTGGCGATAAGTAACATTTTGTTTGGGAGTTTTAAAAAATTGTGTGTGCGGCTCTCAAAAAGGAAGTGTTGATTTTGTTATTGTTGCTTTGGGGGATCGATCTCTTAAATATGTATTTATGTTCTGTGTAATTTTGTCTTCTTAATTAATGAAGTAATTCTGTGCGAGAAGTAGAATTTTAAATGAGATCTTTTTTTATTTTTAAGGGGTGTAAATTAGTGGAGATGAGATGGATTATCCTTCCGGATTCAAAGAAAACAACTGCAAAGTTCAACTCATCTGTAATCCTAAAAATTATCCATAAAAGTAAATTTGAAATGATTTTTTAAAAAATACATTGGCCGTGGAGAGTCTTGATTGGCAGTAGGGATGGGCACAAACCTAAAAAGAATGGCCAACGAACCGAACCCAGAATTGAACCAAAAGGGCCTGAACCAAACCGGTCTGACAAGTTCAGTTCTCCCTTTCTCCCAGCCATGGCTTGCAATTCCCGAGCTCCGACCCGGCCCAAGTTTGTGTTGAATTTTGGCTTGTGAGCCCGTTTGTACCCATCCCTAATTGGCAGAAACAGCTACGGATCAATTTGGGGCTATGAATGAATAATCTCCCATGAAGAGATGATTATTTAATGGCAATGCCCACAGAACATTTAGAAAACATAATATCTCTTGCAGGATGAGACCAAACTAAGTTGCATCCAGCATTCTGGTTCCAAAAGCAGCCATCTTGGATTGTTAAGGCGGTAACACCCACTTGGCCTTCTCTAGCATTTCGAGTTTTGAGATAGACTGCTTTTCAGCATGGAGGTTCTGCTTCATGGCTCACTGATGGAAATCTCCAAGAATTTGTCTAATCTCTTTTTCTAAAAGCCCCCATTGCCACCTTGCGAGGTAATATATCCCGTAAGTTAATTCCTTATTTTATGAAGAAGTACTCAGTTTTATGATCTACCCGCCAATCTGATTCAATGATTGTCTGCCCGGGGTTCTACAAAAGAGAAGGGTGGAAATGTCACTCTCTAAGAAGGAGTATTTTAGGAGTCATCAGGGTTCAGATTCCACTTGAGAAAGTGGACTGGATTCCCCCCCCCCCCAGTGCGTAAGGGTGCTGGGCCACTAGTAAAGGCCTTAAATGAAACATACAGGAATCAATTTAGATTTTTGAAGTTGAACTGGGGAGCCGGGACTGGGTGGTCCATTTTGCATTCTGCGTCTTGACACAAAACGATTCCGTTTTCCCGGCTTGCACCAACTTCAGAAGTGATTGCTAGTTGGGAAAGAACTTTCTGGATGTACCTTGCTGAGGTCATGTGGTTCTTCGGGGACGGATGCTAGGTTCCTGCCAGATCATGACCGTGACCAGGAAAAAAAAGTACTCTCCTGTTCCAAATGAGTATTTTTATCTGTGCATTCCTTTTCAAGAATGGATATAAAATACGGGCAAAATCTTAAGCGAGCATGGCTTCCTTCCCTCTCTCAGCTGGACTACTTCAGTGTAAATCCGGGAAAGGGAAAACTGGGGGGGAAATACAGTAATAGGGGTTTTTTTTCCCCTCCTCCTGTGCCAACTAGTTTCAACACACTAAATTGGATTTGAAGGCATCATTGAATTTTTGGACTATATCAGAAGCACAGCGAGTTTCAAGAAATTACATTTTAACCAGAAGTTACGGATTGAGTTTCACTTTAATGTTGCCTGTTTAGGGACCAGATGTCATCCATCAAAGCTGTGAAAATAAACGTTCTCCACTATATTTTGGTTAGGGTTGGGGTTTTTTTTAGACGTAGACTAATATTTCATTGATATTTTGTTCCATTGTATGCTGAGCATATAATAACCATCTAACGTTGTGCCTTTTAAAAGAAGAAAACTTTATAAATCTTTAAACTTTCAGAGGCGGTTTTCTCTTATCTTTTCTATGTTTCGTATCCTTGGAGGTTCCTCGGGTTTTTTTTTCTCTTTTGTTCCTAAAAGTTGTTTTTTTGGGGGTTTTTTTGCATATTGCCTTTCGGGAATATGGAGTGGGGGGGAAAGCAGGGGAACGGAATGTGCGGGGGACACACCGCGCTCCTTTTATACAATCTGTTTTTCTGTACAAAGTCTGAAGATCTCTCATTATTCCTTCTCTGTTCCGTTCACTACTACCTTCCGACTAAGTAATGCTAACTTTTGTACAGCTCCATTTGATAAAATTAAAGAAAATGCCTTTTATCTACCATTTGTTGATATATTTATTGTCTTTATAAAAAGAAGCATTGTGTCTGCCCAGAAAATGAAAGATGGAGGAGTCTGTCTTGGTCGCAAGACTCCGCCCACGACGAGAGAGGTCGGGGTTGCGCGTCCCTCATGCAACGATCGGTCCGTGTGGGCATGGGATGAGATTTTCAAGGCCTGCTCATGGATACATTCGAGATAAAAATTTGGATGAAGCTTCTTCTAAGAGCAGCATGGGATTGTGGCTGTTTGCTGCCTCCAGAAGAAAGCCTCAGCTGTACATGATAGTTTCTTCCTGTGTTTGTTTTTTAAATGACTTTCTTTTGCTTCATAAATTTTGCTTCATAAATTATCAAGGAAAAGGTGTGGAGAAAGAGAGAGCTAGATCTTTCCTTTCCCTCTTGTTTTCTCACTGGGAATATCGACAGGTATCGACCAGTGTTCCCTCTAAGCTGAGTTAGTGTGAGTTAGCTCACAGGGTTTTTTTTAAGCCTCCGGCTCACACATTTTAGCAAGAAATTGCAAGTAGATAAATAGGTACCACTTCAGTGGGAAGGTAACAGCGTTCCGTGCGCCTTGGTGTTTAGTCATGCCGGCCACATGACCACGGAAACGTCTTCGGACAGCGCTGGCTCTTTGGCTTTGAAACGGAGATGAGCACCGCAACCCTAGAGTCGGATTCGACTGGCTTTCGAGCAAGGGAAACCTTTACTTTACCTTTAAGGAAGGATGGCTCGAGAGCAAACTAATTTATGCAGTAGCCATATCATTCGCTCGCATCTTTAATGCCAATCGCTCACAAAGTAGAATTTTTGCTCACAAGACTCCACAGCTTAGGGGCAACATTGGTATCTACCCCCCCCCTCCCTATCCTTGGCTTTTTCCGGCAAACAAAAAAAATGGTGGGAAAGGAAAGGTTTAAAACATCCCTCTCTCCTTACGACCGCTCTCCTCTTTGATAAAGCAGCCAGCATTTGCAGAAGAAAAGGAGTCACCACGCCAACTCCCCACACACTGTGTAGCCTCCCCACACACTGTGTAGCTGCGCCTTAAATTGGTTAGAGAGCCACCTTTATGGAACCTAAACTACAGACGTCCACTCGCTTGCTCATAGCAGGGATTGTGATCCGTGGCAGGTGACCTGTGGCCTCCTAAAGTAGCATTATTTTGACTCGTGGTGTCCTGCCCAAACCGTAACCCAAGTTAAAGGCTAAGAATGGCTTCGAATGTTTTGGAGGACATTAAATGGTAGGGTCTCCATAAGTCAGAAGCGACTCGGTGGCTGTTAACACCCGTTTTGTGGTGGGCTCAGGAAGGCTGAGGACCCCTGCTCTAGACAGAGGAGTTCCACTTGAAGATCAGGGCTGTTGATGGACCCTACCTCCCTGAACTGGTCTCGTCAGCATTCAGAGCCGACAAAGTGAGTGGCAGTGAGTTATGTGGGCAACTCGGAGTGAAGAAGTATTTTCCATGCTCTGTCCCAGTTCATCTGTCCGTCGATTCAAGTCCCCCCCCCCCGAGTTTTAGTATTACAGGAAAGGAAGAAAATGTTCTTTTCCCACTTTCTGTACCCTAGGCCAGAAAACCTCCATCATGTCCACAGACATTTTCTTTCTCTAGACTAAAAAGTAGGGGTTGCCAGCTCCGGGTTGGGAAATACCTGGGTATTTGGGGGTAGGCTTGCCAAGTCCCCCCGGTGGGGCGGGGAAACCCTACCCCCAGAGGCCCGTGCCCCGCCGGCGGCGGATCGGGCCCGGGGGGAAACTCCACCCTAATGTGCACGTCGCCCGGAAATGACGCGGGCACGCTGGGGGTGGGGCCATGGTCATCCAAGGGAAAATTCTATGGCCGTGGCCCCCGCCCCCAGCATGCCCGGCGTCCCCGCGTCACTTCCGGGCGACGTGGATGCGGCGTGCACGTGTGCTTCCGCCGAGAGTCCCCCGCTGCGGCTGAGTTCTCACTTGGCAACCCTATTTGGGGGGTGGAGCCTAAGGAGGGAGTGGTTTGGGGAGGGGAGGGACTCCAGTGGAGTCTAGTGACATAGAATCCGCCTTCCAAAATGGCCGCTTTCTCCAGGGGAACTGACCTCTGTCACTTGGATATCAACTATAATCCCAGGGAATTTCTAGCTAAGACCTGGAAGTTGGCGGTCCGACAAGGCTCTCGTGCGTTAGCCCCACCCCTGCTAAAGGTCACTAGGCTCCACCCCTTCACCTGCCTCATGCCCCCCTTGGCTCTATACGCTAGCAAGATACATTCTTTAAATAATGAGCTGGCAGCCCCCCACAGCCCAGAAAGAAACAGGTCTCAGGCGGCCTACCGTTGAGTGATCTTTGGATGTTTGGGAGGGGAGTGTGGAAAAGCTTTGCTGGGGAGAGGGCAACACCTGGCAACAGCGGGGGTGATCGAAGGGCTCGCCAAGACAAGATAGTCCCCATAACTGGCACGATGCCCGGGGTCCCCTTCGAGAGTTCTGAGCTTGTGGAGAATGTGGCCCAGGCATTCCAGAAGTGAGTCAGATTTCACATCTTTCTCAGGACTCTTCTTGGAGCTGCTGAGGAGACCACCCGTGCCTTGGTTGGGATCCCTCCTGGCTGAGACCCAGCACTCATTTCTGGCCTGCCGATGGTAAGAAAGATGCGGATTTCATTTCCAGGGCAGGGGACGGAGTGAACTTAAGAAGGTAAGAGGAGCCATGCTGGAACAGAGCGATGGGGAACAAACACATTGGTGGATCTCCTCAAAGCAGGCTCCATCCATGTCCCTTCTTGTTTAGTTCTTTTTTAAGAACATCAGGAGAGCCCTGCCGGACCAGACCAATGGCCCATCTAGTCCAGCATCTTGTCTCACACAGGGGGCAACCAGGTCCTCTGGAAGACCAACAACAGGGTAGAGAGGCCGAGGCCTTCCCCTGAGAAGAACCTCAGAAGAGCCCTTCTGGATCAGACCAGTGGCTCATCTGGTCCAGCATCTTGTCTTACACAGGGGGCAACCAGGTCCTCTGGAAGACCAACAACAGGGTAGAGAGGCCGAGGCCTTCCCCTGAGAAGAACCTCAGAAGAGCCCTTCTGGATCAGACCAGTGGCTCATCTGGTCCAGCATCTTGTCTCACACAGGGGGCAACCAGGTCCTCTGGAAGACCAACAACAGGGTAGAGAGGCCGAGGCCTTCCCCTGAGAAGAACCTCAGAAGAGCCCTTCTGGATCAGACCAGTGGCTCATCTGGTCCAGCATCTTGTCTCACACAGGGGGCAACCAGGTCCTCTGGAAGACCAACAACAGGGTAGAGAGGCCGAGGCCTTCCCCTGAGAAGAACCTCAGAAGAGCCCTTCTGGATCAGACCAGTGGCTCATCTGGTCCAGCATCTTGTCTTACACAGGGGGCAACCAGGTCCTCTGGAGGGCCGACGACAGGGCAGAGAGGCCGAGGCCTTCCCCTGATGTTACCTCCCTGCTCTGGGATTCAGAAGTTTAGTGCTTCTGAATGTGGAGGTTCCCCTCAGTCCCCATGGCTAGTAGCCATCGATAGACTTTATCCTTCATGAATCTATCTAATCTCCCTTTAAAGCTCTTTATTCCTGTGGCCATCACTACATCCCCTGGCAGCAAATCCCACATTTTAATCCCTCTCTGTGTAAAGTAGTATTTCCTTTTGTCTGTCCTGAACCTACTGCCCATCCTGGGATGCCCTCGAGTTCTGGTGTTTTGGGAGAGGGAGAAAAATTCTCCCTTCAAACATTTATTAGATTTATTAATACACACACACATGCATAAGAGTGAGGAGGGAATGATGGGACTCCAGAAGCTTCTCAGCCAGTGGCTATTTCCTCCAGCTGTAGTAGAAGCAGACTGGTTTTGTTTTTCTGACCATACTAAAAATAGCTGAGTGGGGCAAAGGCTTGGCATTGGGGAGAAACGCCAGGTATTATTTCCATGCCCGTGTTGAACGTTGGAACATATCACGGGAAAGGAATGGCATCTCCGGTCACGTGCTTTCCCCACTTCACTGAACGACCACACCCTAACCTCTGTGCCGAATCTGGGATTAGCGTCTGAAGATTGGTTTGCGGGGATCCAACCGCACATGCGCACATGCCTCAGGGGAAACAGATGAGAACATAAGAGATGCCAATGTTGGATCAGGCCAAAGGCCCATCCAGTCCAACACTCTGTATCACACAGTGGCCAGAAATACCAGTGCCATCAGGAGGTCCAGCAGTGGGGCCAGGACATTAGAAGCCCTCCCACTGTTGACCCCCCCCAAGCACCAAGAAGACAGAGCATCACTTGCCCCAGAGCCCCCATCTATACCTTGTGGCTAATAGCCACTGATGGACCTCTGCTCCATTTGCTTAGCTAATTCCCTTTTGAAGCCGTCCATGCTTGTAGCCGCCACCACCTCCTGTGGCAGTGAATTCCAAGTGTTAATCACTCTTTGGGTGAAGAAGGACTTCCTTTTATCCGTTCTAACCTGACCGCTCAGCGATTTCATGGAGTGCCCACCAGCTGAAGAACAGCGCATCGAAGCTTTCTCCACATCGGGGAGGGTGGGGTATAAATCAAATAAATAAATAAATGGAACGGGCCCCAGACTCTTCTCCTTCCTCTGGTCTTGACTTGGATGGGCCCCGATCCCACCACCACTCATTGGAAAATCAGCCGTACCTCCCAAGACTTCCCTTTTCTTATTAACCGTGCTACATTCCCCTGCTCTGTTTATCTCCCGTTTGGTTATTCCCTTTAAACGGTTGCAAATATCTCTAGCCCTTCAAAGGAATGCAAAGATGCAGTGCAGAGGGTGGGTAGAAGGCTATTAAAGTTTTGGGTTTTTTTAAACCCTCTTTATCTGTTTTCTATCTTGGCCAATCTGGTCTCCGGAGGCTGCCATTACAAATAGCTCCTGACCTCCACCTGTGAACCATAAAACCGAGTTAAACATCACCAAGTCATGATGATAGGAATTCCCCTTCCCGCCACCCTCTCCCCATTAAAATAATCATGAATATTTGTTATTCGTTACAGCTGCACAGGTGGGCCATTGAGAAGCAAGAAAGAGGAAATTCGCTTTATAGATCTTTGGAGTGTTTTTTGGGTTTTTTTGCAGATACAGAAAAAGTCCCCTTCCAGTCTTAAACGCCATTGTTCTCCATTCCATCACACCGCCCGGCCCTGGTTAGGATCTTCCAGGGTGGGAAATGGAGAACTTCGGAGAAAAAATTTCAGAGCCAACATGATCTGACTTAGGTAGGAAAGAGGGGTTAAAGCCCGTTTCGGATTCCCCCCCACCCCCATTTCTGCTTCTATAGTTTGAAAAGGGAAACGGAACCTGACAGCAGCTCTGATTTGAATTTCTGCTTCTATAGTTGCAAATGGAAACGGAACCCGACAGCAGCTCTTATTTGAATTCAGCACCCATAAGGTTGCTGTCTACCTCTGACCTGGATGGCCCAGGCGAGCCCGATCTCACCAGATCCCGGAAGCTAAGCAGAGTCAGCCCTGGTTAGTGCTTGGATGGGAGACCGCCAAGGAAGTCCAGGGTTGTGCCGCAGAGGCAGGCAGTGGCAAACCCACCTCTGAACGTCTCTTGCCTTGAAGACTTTAGGTAAAGGTAAAGGTTCCCTTGCTCGAAAGCCAGTCGAATCAGACTCTAGGGTTGCGGTGCTCATCTCCGTTTCCAAGCCGAAGAGCCAGCGCTGTCCCTAGAGATTTCCGTGGTCATGTGGCCGGCATGACTAAACAACCAAGGCGCACGGAACGCTGTTACCTTCCCACTGAAGTGGTACTTATTTATCTACTTGCAATTTCTTGCTTTCGAACTGCTAGGTTGGCAGGAGCTGGAACTAGAGACGGGAGCTCATTCCGTCATGCGGCACACTCGGGTCTCGAACTGCTGAACTACCGACCTTCCACAGCCTGCAGTTCAGCGTCTTAACCACTTGAGCCACCGCAGCTCCAAGTTTACAGGGTCGTTATAAGTCAGCTGCGTCTTGACGGCACTTTCTATGTTGTTTTACCGGAAGTTTCGTATCATCCGGGTTGCCGAATTTTCGGTCTGGCCCATGCGAGTACCTTTACCCGGAGCTTGGCATGCAGTTGTTGGCGGGCACTGCTGTTTATCGGATGCTTTGGAAACCATCACTGCTTCTAAAGGCACACGACCAGACCCAGCTCTTGTGTGTTTTTTTGGCCAGCATAAAAACAAGTTTCCAGACGACGCTACCGAGTCCCAGTACACATCTTGCTCCACGTTATTTTCTACTCTGGAGCTAGCTCAGGAAAGGGTTAAGAAAGTTATTTCTTCCTTAAAAAAAAAAAAAGATCTTGTTTGAGGTGGAGTGAATCTTAACCACCACACGCAGAATAAATTCAAGACAGACTCGGTCGCTGGTGAGAAGCCAAGTACGAGAGAGGGAGGAAGAGAGAGAGGGGGAGAGGAGGCGGGAGCGGTTGAATTTTAATGATTCATTACGGCTCGCCATGCCTTTGTCTCCCTTTATCCGGTTCACAATAAAAGGCTTAATTGGACAGAAAAAATGGCCGGCTATAGAACTGACAACTAATTAAGGGGTCCTGAATGCCTGATCAGATGCACATCGAGTGGAATTCTAAACTGTCCTCTTTTGCCGCGGCCACCAAAATAGCGACATGCCAGAGTGTATATTTTGGAAGCCCCACCAGGGGGAAAGGGGGGGGGCTTTCTGTCGATATGGTGGCCCGAATCCATTATGTGGCCCGTTTTGCTATTGTGAGTAGACATTGTGTTGTCAAACAAGGGATGAACCCCGGCTGAAACTTTGTCCCAGGACAATAATTGGCGAGCTGGGACTCATTTCTTTTTTCTTTTTTAAAAAAGCCAGTAAATATTTGACCCCCTGGGAAAGAAAGGAGGGTAGACAGAAAACACAAATATGTTTCAAAGGGTTGGGAGCCGAGAACTCCTTTCCCCAACTCAGTCTGGAAGTTCATAGAAACATAGAATCGTGGAACCCCAGAGTTGGAAGGGGCCATACAGGCCATCTAGTCCAGCCCCCTGCTCAATGCAGGATCAGACTAGAGCAGGGGTGTCAAACATGCGGCCCGAGGGGCAGATTCAGGCCCCCGGAGGGCTTCTATCAGGCCCGCAGTGGAACCGGCTGACTTTTGCTTCTGCTTCCAGTTCTGCTGCTGCCGCGTCATCGTAGGTTTGCAGCTCACAGATACACACCTGAACAGCGTACTCGAGATTGCAACAGCACAGATATTTTGAGGCAATAATTCAGAGCAAGAGGTGTCCGTTACCAGACACGGTTAAATAAACAAAATATTGCAAAAGTGCGAATGTTTTACGTATTTTTTTAAAGTTAAAATAAACCCCTTTGTGGTTGTGTCCTTTATAAAGTTTATATCTCCGCTCGTTTATGTCAGATCTGGCCCTCATAACAAATGAGTTCGACACCCCTGGCCTAGAGCGTCCCTGACAAGTGTTTGTCCAGCCGCTGCTTAGAGGCTGCCAGGGAGGGGGAGCTCACCACCTCCGGAGGCAGCTGACTCCACTGTTGCGCAACTCTCACTGTAAAAAACGTTTTTTCCCTAATATCCAGCTGGTACCTCCCCGCCCTTAATTTAAACCCATTCTTGCAAATCCTCTCCTCTGCTGCCAAGAGGAACAGCTCCCTGCCCTCCTCTAAGGGACAGCCCTTCCGATACTTCAAGAGAGCCATCCTGTCCCCCCTCCACCTCCTCCAGACTCGAGAGAAGGGATCCATTTTCGAAGTCGCCCCAAATGAAATCGATTTCCACCGGAGCCCATTTCCAGGTGTGTGTCCCCGTAGTGTGAGCGACCCCCTCCGCCTCTGCTCCCCCTCTGTAACTTACCTGGTTGCCTGTTGCCCCATCTAGAAGAAGAGATTGGATTTATACCCCACCCTTCACTACCCAAAGGAGTCTCAGAGTGGCTCACAATCTCCTTTTCCTTCCCCTCCCCACAACAAACACCCTGGGAGGTAGGTGGGGCTGAGAGAGCTCTTTCGAGGACTGCCCTTGAGAGAACAGCTCTGAAAGAACTTGTGACTGACCCAAGGTCACATCAGCAGCTGCATGTGGAGTGGTGGGGAATCCACCTGTAATGAAGAGTGCCACTAAACACCACATAATATTATCACACAAAACACGAAGAGCTCTATTCTGCTGAATGGGTTCTCCACATCCCACAGTATTTCCAGTTTTCTTTCCATTTAATATTGCCACTGAAGTTTCTGGTGGCCACTGTGTGACACAGAGTGTTGGATTGGATGGTCCACTGGCCTGATCCAACATGGCTTCTCTTACGTTCTTATGTACTCGTCCATCGCAATGACGTTCCTACTGAAGTTTCTGGTGGCCACAGAATGTTGGATTGGATGGAGGAGGAGGAGGAGGACGAGATTGGATTTATACCCCGCCCTTCACTACCCAAAGGCATCTCAGAGTGGCTTACAATCTCCTTTCCCTTCCCCTCCCCACTACAGACGCCCTGTGAGGTAGATGGGCCTGAGGGAGCTCTTTCAAGGACTGCTCCTGAGAGAACTGTCAAAAATCAGCAAATACCGTGCTACAGACAATTACAAAGTATCTCAAGGAATTTATATATTTCCCCCCATTTTTATAATTTTTTCTATATTTCTTATATTCACCATTATATTAATCATCATGTAAACATTAACACATAGAAAGAATCATATATCCAGACATCTATGTATCGTCTTTTTATCTATCAAAAAAGATATTTCACAACCCCTTTATTAATATCAGTCCTCCCTAATTGTACAACAGTTTTTCAGAAGGAGGACTCCTTTAAGTCTATTTTGAATTAGTGCTCATTCTTCCTCCAACAGAGTTCCAGATATTCTCCTGTCTCAGTGTCTTCCTCAGGGAGTTCAACAGATCTTTCCGAGCGCAAGGTTGCCAAATACCAAAATATTTATCCAGATCTCACCAATGAACACTGCAAAAGGTCTCTCTTACTGAGCTCAAGGCTTCCTCAAAAGTGAAAAGCACATACTGAGAGAACTGTGGCTTGCCCAAGGTCATCCAGCTGGCTGCATGTGGAGGAGTGGGGAATCAAACCCGGTTCTCCCAGATTAGAGTCCACGCTCCTAACCACTACACCCGACTCTCTCTCTCATACGCTTTATTCCTATCACTAATAAGAACTCTTTAGATGGAGTGTTACAGGGTGTTTTTAAGCATGTTCCAAGTCTTTCTTTACTACTGTATGCATCGGTCATGAGAGCGAGATTGCAGCCATCCAGGTAGATGAGAATACTATCAGACAGGATATCCGTTTTCTATCTCAGAGCGAATGGGGTGTGTTTTTTACCAGCATTTTCCAAAGCTGGGAATTCCCTCCCCTTTGCTGGCTGCACTCCAGAGTGTACGTTCATTCTCTCCACCCCGAGCCTTTGGGGATCGCGTCCACTACAGAGCACCCACTAGTGATCAAAACCACCCACGCTAATTTAAGCATATAACCGTCACTGGCTGTTAGAGAAAGAACTTTCAGTGATGTTGGCGATACGCAGGACTATTTTTGGGCAGGAACGGAGTTCCGGCTGGCTCCCGAGTTGGCCACGCCCAGCTGGAACTCATTAGCATAACAGGCCACACCCAACAGCAGGAACTCATTCGGATTGGCTACATTAGGGGTGTGTGGCCTAACATGCAAAGGAGTTCCTGCTACAAAAAAAGCTCTGGGTTTTGACAACAAACAAGGTAAACAGAATAACAAGCAAAAGGTGGGTGTGGCTGGATGAGCACACTTCTGGGGTGTGGCCTATTATGCTAATGAGATCCTGCTGGGCTTTTTCTACAAAAAGAGCCCTGGCCGATACGGAAAGACTACAGGACCAGCCGTCTCCTGAATTGTCGGCCGCACCAGTATTAATTTTCTGCTCTTTATTTCACGCAGCAGCGGATGATCGGTGTTCTCTGGAGCCTGTATTGGAACTGACTAGTTGCACCTTTCAGAAGGGAGGCTCTGCTCAAAGTGGATCCAGGCTTTTTAGATTATCGGCACCGAGGAAGCGGGATGGTTTCCTATTGTACATCTCTGGAAGATGGAGGAGCACTGCCAGGAAGAAAGTTGGCTAGGTTTTTGGCCCCTGAAATTCGCTGCAGTGCAAGCCAACTGCAAGTCCCTGATCTCACACACTTCTCTCTCTCTCTCTCTGTTTCTTGATTAAACTTACATTTGTTGACTCTGTCCTATTTGGTGTAACGGTTAAGTGTGTAGATTGTGGTGGTTAAACCAGTTTGGTGTAGTGGTTAAGTATGTGGACTCTAATCTGGGGGAACTGGGTTTGATTCCCCACTCCTCCCCTTGCAGCTGCTGGATGACCTTGGGCAAGCCATAGTTCTGACAAGAGCTGTCCTTGAAAGGGCAGTTCTGGAAAGAGCTCTCTCAGCCCCACCTACTTCACAGGGTGCCTGTTGTGGGGAGGGGAAGGGAAAGGAGTTTGTAAGCCGCTCTGAGACTCCGAGTGAAGGGCGGGGGATAAATCCAATCTCTTCTTCTTCTCAACATTGTGGACTCTAAATCTGGGAGAATCGGGTTTGATTCCTCACTCCTCCAAGTGCAGCTGCTGCTGTGACCCTGGGTTGCTCACAAGTTCTCTCAGAGCTGTTCTCTCAAGGGCAGTCCTTGAAAGAGCTCTCTCAGCCCCAGCTACCTCAAAGGTTGTCTGTTTTGGGGAGGGGAAGGGAAGGGAAAGGAGATTGTGAGCCGCTCTGAGACTCCTTCGGGTAGTGAAGGGTGGGGTATAAATCCAATCTCTTCCTCTTGTTCTTGTTCTTCTATTCCCCCTCCCAAACCTAGATGAATTTTCTTGGGAAATGTCAGACTAGAAGGCTATCCCAGGTGGTATGTACTCAAAACATGCAGCCTTATTTTCGTTGACAAACTGTTGTCTATCTTTCGATGTAATGGCCACAAAAATAAGGAGCCATATTGAATGGCATTATTCCTCTTGACTCTCATGAATGTGTTCCGGGGGAAAGGACGGCTTCATTTGGAGTGGGCAGAGGAACCGTAACAGATCTTGAACTTTCGAACAGAACTTGAGATGTCACAAGATTCGGCTACATTCTTAATTAGGGCTGCCATCTCCAGTGTTCACATATTTTCTGAGGGCGCCTGAGTATACTTCCAGGCTAACTCATGTTTCTGAAATGCCAGACTTGTTCAGCGGTTCCATTGCTAACCTTTTCTTTCCCACAACTCACCATCTGATTAATAATTTTGCAGAGATTTTGCCCTGACTTGGATAGCCTAGGCAAGCCCAATCTTGTCAGATCTCAGAAGCTAAGCAGGGTCGACTCTGATAAGTACTTGGGTGGGAGACCTCCTTGGAATACCAGCAGTTGGGAGGTGGGGGCAGGCTTGATTCAGCCACCTCTCTGAATATTCTCCAGGCCTCCAGTAGGGGTCAGTTACCAGAGGTTGCCATGACTTCTAGGTGTACGTGCACACACACACACACACACACACAGAAGTACACATATACATATAATTTTGCACAGATTTTGAGGTGGTGGTGGTAGGAACGTCATTGTGATGGACGAGTACATAAGAACTTAAGAGAAGTCATGTTGGTTCAGGCCAAGGGCCCATCCAGTCCAACACTTTGTGGCCACCAGTTTGGTGTAGTGAGAGCCAGTTTGGTGTAGTGGTTAAGTGCGCGGACTCTAATCTAGAAGAACCGGGTTTGATTCCCCACTCCTCCACTTGCACCTGGCTGGATGACCTTGGGCAAGCCGTAGTTGCTTTGGAGCCATCCTTCCTAAGCGAAGACAAAAACGTGTGAGCCGGAGGCTAGAAAACTGTGAGCTGGCTCACATTAACTCAGCTTAGAGGGAACACTGCTCACAGGGTGTCTGTTGTGGGGAGGGGGAAAGGAGTTTGTAAGCGGCTCTGAAACTCCAAGTGAAGGGTGGGGTATAAATCCAACCTCCTCCTCCTCCTCCTCCTCCACCAGGAACTTCTGTAGGAATGTCACTGAGATAGACGAATACATAAGAACATAACATAAGCCATGGTGGATCGGGCCAGTGGTCCATCCAATCCAACATTCTGTGGCCACCAGAAACTTCTGTAGGAACGTCATTGCGATGGACGAGTACATAAGAACGTAAGAGAAGCCATGTTGGATCAGGCCAGTGGCCCATCCAGTCCAACACTCTGTGTCACACAGTGGCCACCAGAAACTTCAGTGGCAATATTAAATGGAAAGAAAACTGGAAATACTGTGGGATGTGGAGAACCCATTCAGCAGAATAGAGCTCTTCATGTTTTGTGTGATAATATTATGTGGTGTCTAGTGGCACTCTTCATTACAGGAAACAAAAATTTCCAAGTCAGAAAAAAAATGCAAGAAGAAGGGAATGATGGGTATGATCCAAGGAGCAAGGAGATTCCCCCAGAAATCGTAATTGTGTTCTTGATATGGTGACTTTTGTAGAAGGGGAAACTAAAACTGTGTCTCATTCCAGAGCAAAGCAACGAAATGCACCAAGAAAGCTAATCACTTCCAGCTCCCTACATGGGAAATTTTGTCTAGAAACTTCAGGGCTTTTACTCTTGAGCCACATCTCTCAATAAAGTGATTCTGGGCATGTCTCATCAATACAAGACACAAAAACCGGTTGGAAGCCATATTAGATTAACAAGAAATGCCGTTACACAGAAAGTTGCCCTATTGGGAAATGCTCTAAATTGGTTTTTATTCTATTTTAGCTGCATTTTAATTCCATTGTCCTGATCTTTAGTTGACTTTTTATTGTGCTGCAAACTTTTTTGGTTGAAAGTTGGTCTATAAATTGCACATGAGTATAATAACGTATTTCAAGGTAACATTCTCGTAATGTAGAAAAACGTGGAAACAAGCTTAGTTCTTGTCATGATCTGGGCTGTGCCACCAGAGGCCTACTGGGCCCAGGGAGCGTGGCTAGCAGTACGGGGCCTTGGGAAGTTTTGGCGCCAATTTTGACCAATAGGGAAGAAGAGGCCTGGGGAATATAGGAACTGGTGCAAGAGGGAGAGCTGTTCTTCTTCCCAGGAAACAGGGCCAGAAGAGAGGCTGCTGTGGGGAAGAGACCCTCATACTGAGGGAAGGGTGAGTAGTCTAAGGCCACTGGAGATAGTGAGCTAGGGACAGTATATATTTAGACGCGTTAGGACATTTGATTTCTTTTCTTTTCACCCACTTACTGTTATTATTCTGCACTTTGTTTGACCTCCTATAAAATAAACCTTTTCCTTGTTGTAGTCTGCCTGGTCCTCATGCCTATTATTCAGCCAAAAGGGAGGTCTGAAGGTCTTAGTAGGGTTCTCTGGGACTTCTCGAGGGATCCTAAATCCAGAGTGGTGGCAGCATCAAGTGTCACCCCACCTGAGCCGTTACAGTTCTAGACAGCAGTTTAAAGTACTTGCAGTCTGAGGGGCTGAGACCAACGCAGGTTTTTTAAAGAACCAGAACTGTAGCCAAAGGAATATCGGGACAAAGAATTTGGAACAAGAAGCACTCCTCCTTCGTTTTGATTGAACAGAGAAGTGCAGAGGAGCCTTCCAAGTGGAAATGACATCATGCCTTCCAAAAACCGGAACCTCTAGTTCCTCTTCTGCGTTCCTGCTGGGAACAGAGTTCTAGAACACAAAAGGGCGAGGTGAATTTTATGCCTACAGAACAATGGTTTCGCTGTGACTTCCCAGAAATTAGTGGGCGGTGGTTTGGAGGAGAGGTGAAATCCCGATGCAGTCTCTTGGAAACCTGGCGTTATCCGTAAAGGGCCCCGAGGTCCATAAAAACCTTAGGGCATTGCTTTGAGTCTTAGCTAATTGCACCCGGCTTGGCATACTTGGGCCCTGTTCATACGAGGCCAGTTGGGCCGGGAGCGGGACGGAACGGGGGCGGAGCAAACCGGCACGATCCCACCTCAACATCTGGGGAGCGTGCCGGATCCGTCCCGGTTCCGTCCCTACCGGCGATACCGCGCAGGAAAACAGAACCACCTACCGAGGTGGTGGAATCCGTTGGAGC
>NW_015174374.1:32306-35430 GCF_001447785.1 Gekko japonicus
ATACCAGGTGCCATCAGGAGGTCCACCAGTGGGGCCAGGACATTAGAAGCCCTCCCACTGTTGACCCCCCCAAGCACCCAAGAAGACAGAGCATCACTTGCCCCAGGGTCCCTATCTATACCTTGTGGCTAATAGCCACTGATGGACCTCTGCTCCATATGCTTATCTAATTCCCTCTTGAAGCCGTCCATGCTTGTAGCCGCCAAGTGGTGGGCTCTCCTTCTTTGGAGGTTTTCAAACAGAGGCTCGATGGCCATCGGACAGCAATGCGGATTCTGTGAACTTGGGCAGATCACGAGAAGGGAGGGCAGGAAGGGCTGCCTCAGTGCTTAGTTCTTGTGGCCCTTTCTTACATGCCCAGGGAAATGCTGATCACCACTTTGGGGTCAGGAAGCAATTTTTCTCCAGGCCAGTTTGGCTGGAGATCCTAGAGGTTCATCTGGGCATGAAACAGCGGTCACTGGGAGTGTGGAGGGGGACGTATTTGTGAATTCCCTGCATTGTGCAGTGGGTTGGACTAGATGACCCCGGAGATCCCTTCTAGCTTTATGATTCTTTGTTTCTAAGTACACTGCACATGCAGAAACCCTCTACGTTGGGTATGCAGCCTGCATACACAAATGCGAACGACTCCGCTGAAGCAAAAAATCAGAGAACCAAAACCATTGACTAAAAAAGACAAATGGAAGAAGAAATCAAATAGGGGAGCCTTCGTTCATGGCTAGGAAGAATTCCAGTGGGGGTATGGAACAGAGAAGCGAAGTGAGGTGGAGAGATCAATGCCAGAAGAAAAACTCCCTGAAAGGAGACCAGCTTCTTGACACAGAGTTAGAAGGGATCCTAGAGGTCACCTACTCCAATCTGTGCGGGAATTAGTCAACTGCAGCACCCCGCTCTGCTTAAAGGAGCACACGCCTTTAAGAAATGTTTTTAAATGATTGAAAAAAGCATTTACAGGAGAAATTATTATGGGGATGTGCCCCCAAGACCCCCACCATAGCTCCAGGCTGCGTTGGTGGTCTCCCATCCAAATTCTAGTCAGGGCTGACCCTGCTTAGCATCTGAGATCTGACACAAACAGGCTAGCCTGGGCTATCCAGATATTGGGATGTACTCTGTGCCACCTCATATCTATGCTGAATGAGACCAGCATTCCACCAAGGTCAGTATTGTCTACTCAGACTGGCAGCGGCTCTCCAGGGTCTCAGGCAGAGGCCTGACACATCAGCTACCATTTTATCCTCTTAGCAGGAGGCGCTGCTGGGGATCGAACCGGGGCCTTCTGCATGCAAAGCAGAGGCTCTTCCAGTCAGTCACAGCCCCTCCCTAGCCTCCTCTCACGGGTCGGGCTTGCTTACGCATCATTTCCTTTGCAAATCAGTCACATTTCCCCGGAGCCGCTAGCCAGTCCCGAAAAGGCGGGGAGGAGAGAGCCGTCTCTTCCAGAGCCAGGGATCCTAGTGAGATATTTGCATGAAGGCAAATCCCCCTTTCGGCCTTTGGCCAGGCAGGGGGGGAGAGGCGAGCTCATCAACTAGACCATGCCTGACCAACGGGGTTTAAATTTGCATCTCCCCGTTCCCTGCTCGGAGAGCCAAGAAGGAAGGGACATGAGCTTCCTAGGCTCAGTGCCAGCTTCCGACTTTCATAAGGTTGCTGGTTCGAGTCTCGGATGCCTTGCCTTTTCCTTCGGGTCTCCTTCAGGCTTGCGTATCCCCAACCCCAGAGACTGAGCCTCACACAGACTTGTCCCGGCTTACTCGCCCTTCTACTGTCTTGAGCAGGGGTCATTTAGTAGAAAAGGAGGTGCAGGGGCTCATTAGCATAACTCATTAGCATAACTTATTTTGCATATGCCACACACCCTGACATCACCAGAAGCATTTCAGAAGGCCACTGGACTGTTTTGGATTGCCAGCTATTGGGGGGGGGGGAAGGAACGTGCAGATCTGTCCTCATAGAGGAGGGAGAGCTTGTACCTGAATAAAACCTGGTCTTAAAGGTGCCACTGGACTGTTTTGGACCAGGGGGCTGGGGGCTCTGCAGCTTACCTGGCTGCTTCTTGCTCTGACTGAGGGCTGCTGGGAGCAGGGGGTGGGGCCTGTTGCATGTGCCTGCCCCCTGGGCTCCTTACTGCCGGAGCTCCGCTCCTGTGCGCTCCTGCAGGAAATGACCCCTGGTCTTGAGCATTTAAACACCCAGAGAGGATCGCCACACGCCTGGATTATAGAGCAGCGGTAGGAAAGTACAAATATGTCTCCTTTGGTTTCATTCATTCCTATATCATCACTCCCCTGACCTGGATAGCCCGGGCTCGCCCAATCTTGTCAGATCTTGAAGCTAAGCAGGGTCGGCCCTGGTTAGCTCTTGGATGGGAGACCACTAAGGAAGCCCAGGGTTGCTGTGCAGAGGCAGGCAGTGGCAAACCACCTCTGTTTGTCTCTTGCCTGGACCTGTATGGTCCAGGCTAGCCCGATCTTGTCAGATCTCAGAAGCTAAGCAGGGCTGGCCCTGGTTAGTACTTGGATGGGAGACCACCAAGGAAGTCCAGGGTTGCTATGCAGAGGCAAGGAATAGCAAACTACTTATTCTTTTTCCTGTTGCCTTGACCTGGATGCCCCAGGCTAGCCCGATCTCATCAGATCTCAGAAGCTGAGTCAGCCCTGGTTAGTACTTGGATGGGAGACCACCAAAGAAGTCCAGGGTTGCTATGCAGAGGCAGGCAAAGATAAACCACCTCTGAATGTCTCCTGCTTGAAAACCCTACTGAGTCGCCATAAGTCAGCGGCGACTTGATGTCACTTTCTACCACCCCCGCATGATCACTGAGAACCTTTTTGGTTTCACCCATTTTTGATTATCTGTTTGCTGGTTTGTGGAATCCTGTTATTTATAGGCCAAAAGTGGCACTAGTTTTCACTGCTAATAAGTCTGCCAGACGTGGTTGGCATGCACTGCTGTCACGTCCTTCGTGGGGGGATTTTAAGGTCCGAAACTTGAATTTTCAAATTTTCAAAATTCAGCAGGCTTTGTCTCTGGCAGGCTCGGTTGAGGGCCCGGAGTCCCTCCTTTGGCACGTTTTGACTCTAATGGCATTTTATAGCTTCCCTCTTGCTTCATTCCT
>NW_015174374.1:35587-41394 GCF_001447785.1 Gekko japonicus
GCATTCCAATTAATGATTGAACTGCCAGGAAAGAGCCGGCGAGCAGGAACCAAAGAAGGGGACAGTTTGTGCTGGGGCGGGGCGGGGAAATCGGCCACAGCGAGGCTCGGTCACCCTCCCAAACCACATCATTTCTGCTCTGAAGAATCCGGGTTTTGGACCCCGCAGATCCAATCCAGCAACACTTTGCGCAGAGTATCTGCGACAATGCATACATCCTCCAAGGCCCTGGGCGAAGGATTTTAGCCTCCCAAATGTGGGATTGATGGAAGCACCGCTGACAGGGCACGATGGATACCAGGCAAATCCAGCTTCCCTTTTTTCTAGGACGGAATAACCACACACCGCAGTCCAAGATTGCCAACTCCAACTTCAGAAATACCTGGAGATTTGAGGGTGGAGGCCGGGAGGGTGGGGTTTGGGGGTTAGGGGGGGGACCTTGGTGGGGTATAAGGCCACAGAGTCCGCCTGACAGAGCAGCCATTTTCTCCAGGAGAAGTGGAGTGAACATCTCGGTTTATACAATCTGCTTTCTTGTGTGATTCAAGTTTGGTGCCAGTTTGGGGTACTGGTTAAGAGCAGAGGACTCTAATCTGGGAGAACCGGGTCTGATTCTCCTCTCCTCCACATGCAGCCAGCTGGGTGACCTAGGGCCAGTCACAAGTTCCCTTAGAGCTGTTCTCTCAAGGACAGTTCTGGAAAGAGCTCTCTCAGCCCCACCTAGCTCACAGGGTGTCCGTTGTGGGGAGGGGAAGGGAAAGGGATTGTAAGCTGCTCTGAGACTCCTTTGGGTAGTGAAGGACGAGGTATAAATCCAATTTCCTCCTCCTCCTCCTCCTCCTCCTCTTCTTCTTCTGCTGCTGCTATTAGGTGAACATAGTGAACACTGAAGCCCACTTAGATGTCGTGGAGAAGAGATGCTGTCCAAATTTGCCTCCTTGGTTTGAAAAAACATCTCACCTAGGGCCCTTCGCACATCTTGTGGAAGGGAATGTCTTAGGCACTCATGCAAACTTCATTTCTTTCTTTCCTCATTTGGTTTCATTGGAAAGGCCCTGTTTGGCTAAATGCACACAATGCAAAAGCATTCCTCCGGCGATCCTCACTGCTTGGTTGGTACCGATCCAGTAGGTTCCAGTCAACAAGCCGCGGGGAAGCAGCAATCTCTGCGGCGTTTCTCTGTGTCCCCCCCCCGCCCCCAATCGTCCTGCGACTCTGCCAAGTGTTATAAAAATATATAAGCATGTGCCAGAACATTTAGCACTCTGCTTATTACTTGCAGGTTAGAGGTTAAACAAATTCCCCCCGTAGAATTTACTGTGTTAATTTCAGCTTCGCAACACGGCCTTGGCCAGTGGTAGCTATATTTCATGGAAAAAAAGAACTCCCTGAAGTATTTAAGGGGGGGGGAGGACCACAGGATTCCACAAGACTTTTTGCCTCACACAAGAAAGCAGCTCTTATAAAACCAGCCCTTCGCGGGGAAAACAAAGGTTTGCCAAAAAAAAAGAGATTTCCCAGCCATCAGTAAACCTCAGTGTACAAAGCCAACCCCTCCCCCTTTTAAAACTGGTTGTTGATTTTATTTCTTGCCTTGTATTCCCTCAGTGAATGTTGGGACTTTATCGGATGTCCTTGCAAGGTTTGCGGTAGCAAAGCGTCCCCTGGACTTCCTAACTCGGAGTTCTAAAAAGGATGCAAAGATCAGTTACACAAGGGGCTTTGAGCGCTATCATCGGAGTCCTCAGCGGACTGGGACAAAGGTGTTCAACGCCCCGCTTTCTCTAGGGATGCCATTTGCCCGTCGTTGCTGGATGGGCACTCCCCACTGGCACTCCACTTCTCCTTCTGGCACTCAATGGGGCAGTGGGAGAAAATGAGAGTGAAATCTTAACCACGGATGCTGCAACATCATTTCCAGCTGTGTAACCTGAAGCGTCAACATGCCAACGGATGCTCAAGTATTCACCCTAGGGTTATCAGATGTCTCAGAAGAAGAAGAGGAGGAGGAGGAGGAGGAGATTGGATTTATCCCCTGCCCTTCACTACCTGAAGGAGTCTCAGAGTATTCCCGATTCGATTGTCTGGTGCCATCTTTATGGTATTTTTAGAATGTCCTTTGTTGCCCTTTGTACGTTACAGGTCATCAAAGAAGCCAGAGGATGCAAACATGTTATTTTTAAAATGTGGGTGTAGCCAGAAAAACACAATACAAAAGGGAACAAAAATAAACACAGAATTTTGGATATTGAATCACAAGATCTGTGTAGTACGGCTAATAACCTGCTCTCCTTTGAATCTGGAGATCCCATTAGTAGCAGGTCACATGGATCCATATTTCCATTACCTGCAGATTCTACAAAATTCCACAACAACACAGAGCTTTTCCTTCGGATAGATTTAATGTTATGCCTTCTGCAGTTTTACTTGGGAGAGTCCAAAAGGTAGCATATTTGGCCAGATATTGTCCCTGCAACACAGGTAGCCTTGAAACAATGTCACATATTTTCCTTTATTGTCCCTTTTATGTAGATATCCGTTCCAAACACTTAAGCCCTATCTTGGTAAACAAGATGGGACTTTCCAATTCCTCTAAGGTCCTTCATCTTTTGAATGACTTCTCTCCTGATCTCATCGAAGAAGGCAACGTTTTTGCAATGTGCTATAAAATTGTGCAATGATATATCCTTTGTGGATATATCCTTTTAACTGTGGTTGCATATTCATTCAACTCCCAATCTTTTTGTGTTTGTTTTAACCTATTTATTCTATATGACAGTAAAGGCTGCCTGACCTGACCTATGTTAAAAATGTCACTATAGCCACGTTATTGTTGTTGTCCAGCCGCAGAGTCGAGTCCGACTCTTTGTGACCCCATGGACCAGATCACGCCAGGCCCTCCTGTCTTCCATCGTGCTCCGGAGTTTGCTTAATTTCATGTTTGTTGCCTCGACAACACTGCCTAACCATCTCATCTTTTGCTGTCCCCTTCCTCTTTGACCTTCAATCTTTCCCAGCATCAGGGTCTTCTCCAGTGAGTGCTCCCTTCTCATTTGGTGGCCAGAGTATTTGAGCTTCAGCTTCAGGATCTGTCCTTCCAGGGAACAGTCAGGGTTGATAGCCACACAAAGGAATAAAAATAAAAGCTCACCAGTTCTATTTGCACAAGGAAGAAAAGGACTTTTGGTGCGGTTGATGCAAAGGGGTCCATTCACGCCCCCCCATGCCACCATCCGCCTTCCATTGGGCTGGGAATTCCCTGTGGCGCCTTCTTCCCGAAGGTCCTCCAAACCCTGAGTTTTCTCCCGCAGCCTCAGCACGAGCAATGCAGTCATTTTGTCCACTTCATTCCCAGTGTCCGTCCCTGCGAGCCGCAAAATCCCCGAGCCAGCTCCAACTCCCTCCATCTCAGCGCGGGTGGGTGAAAACATCTTTCGACCTAACCTTTTTCCTGCATGGAGACGTCTATTTGGCAGTCCGCGGAGGCAAAACAAAGCTGACTCAACCCCAGTCCTGGAACGTCTTGGCCAGGTGTCGTCAGATGGCACACTTGCCGTCCGCTTTGGCCAGACGAAGTGGTGTCACTTTAAAAGTCTGGGAAGAGTTCACCAGAGCAAGGGAAGGCAAGGGAAGGGAGTGGAAGGATACCGCAGAGCCGGCCAAGAAAACCACAGTTGTGTCTCGTTGAAGGCATGGCAACGAGAAAGGGACGTGAAGCATCTCTGCTTTGGGGGAAAGCTGCCTACCAGGGGTCATTTCGTAGAAAAAGAGGTGCAGGAACTCATTAGCATAGCTCATTTGCATATGCCGGACCCCCTGACATCACCGGAAGTGTGTCAGAAGGCAACCGCAGAGCCGGCCAAGAAAACCACAGTCGTGTCTCGTTGAAGGCATGGCAACGAGAAAGGGACGTGATGCATCTCTGCTTTGGGGGAAAACTGCCCACCAGGGGTCATTTCGTAGAAAAAGAGGTGCAGGAACTCATTAGCATAGCTCATTTGCATATGCCGCACCCCCTGACATCACCGGAAGTGTGTCAGAAGGCAACACCCACCGCTCAGGCTCCACTGGACTGTTTTGGATTGCTAGCTATTGGGGGGGGGGCGTGCAGATCTGTCCTCACAGAGGAGGGAGAGCTTGTGCCTGAATAAAACTTGGTCTTAAAGGTGCCACTGGACTGTTTTGGATTGCTAGCTATTGGCGGGGGGAACGTGCAGATCTGTCCTCACAGAGGAGGGAGAGCTTGTACCTGAATAAGACTTGGCCTTAAAGGTGCCACTGGACTGTTTTTGACTGGGGGGGAGCTCTGCAACTTACCTGGCTGCTTCTTGCTCTGACTGAGGGCTGCTGGGAGCAGGGGGTGGGGCTTGTTCCATGTGCCCGCCCCCTGGACTCTTTACTGCTGGAGCTCCGCTCCTGTGCGCTCCTGCAGGAAATGACTCCTTCTGCCCACTGAAACCTCTGGTGAGGGACATGCTTTAAAAAACCATCCACTTGTTCTTCATGCCTTATGGATGAAGTCCATCTCAGTAAAGGTGACGGGGAAGACCCGGGTTCAAATCTAATGAGTCCTAAAAGCTCCTTGGGAGCTCGTGGGCCACTCATGCTCTCTCCCCCTAACCTACCTCACTGGGTTGTTGTGAAGATAAAATGGAGGAGGGGAGAGGGAGCCATGTACACCACACCCCGGTTCCTTGGAGGAAAGACCGGATAAAAATATTTTAGATATCACTTGTTAGTATCGATCTCCCCATTGTGTGGGTTTCAGTTTTCTGGTCTGAGTGACTTGTTGATATTTGTGGTAAGGGTTTTCTTATAATGTTCGTATGAGTAGTTCTCGTTTGTATGTTTCACTGAGTATTGATCGGTATGATTTTCTTTGGCGGAGAAACGCCCTCAGGTACACTGTGCCGATATAAAAACACAAACAGAAAGCTACGGGAGGGGTCCGGATCCAGCCCACAGGCCATTGATAGGCTGTTTTCTCCTTAGATTATGGTGTTTGCAGATATGGACTTTCAAACTTCTGGGCTTTGAGGTGCGACATTTGGCCTCCGAGCGAGAGAAGAACCTCTGCTTCTGCCCCCGCCCCAACCAACCCATCCTTGTGGCTTTGTTCATATTAAGGTCTCGGATTTCTCAAAGAGGGGCGGGAAATGGGAATCCAGACATCTAGGTGTCTTGTATAGAAGCTAATAAAACTGGGCCGGCGGATTGAAGATGGAGGACCTCGGGGACCATTTAGAGGTATCCATCATATAAATGAGGAGGCGGAGGAAGTCTGGATGATAGTAACCCCATATTAAAAAATTCTGCCTTGTCAACAGGCAAAGCGCTAGATGGTGGAAATCGGTCGACATTTGCAGAACTGTGAAACCAGATGTCTCCGAGCAATAACTGGTGCACGGGAACAAGGTGAATGGGGAAGAGAGAGAAAGGGGAAACAGGGTTGCATTCTTCCAGAAGTCTCGCGTCCGGCATTCTGCAGCCATGGTTTCGATTAAAACACCCTCCACCAAAGATTGTTCCTATTAATGGGGTGCCCAGCTGCAACCCTGTGTTTGAAGAACACTTATGCATTCCTAGCAAGCAACATCTGGTGCATAATTTCGGGATCCAGATGGTGATTGGAGGACTATCATGTTCCTCCTCCCCCCCTCACTGCCACCAATTTTTATTTTTTTAGCTCACCCCGAAAGAAAGTGGGGAAGAGAGGGAAAATGACATTTTCACTGAAATTTCGTGCACAATATGATTCGTGGGAATGTTGGGCAACACTGTGGGGTTTGAGGGACACAAAAAGAATC
>NW_015174374.1:41836-50665 GCF_001447785.1 Gekko japonicus
AGTAGACTTGTGGTCCAAAAATTTCCTTCTTTGATTGTGTTGCCACAGTATTCACAAGTAAAAAGCAGTCCTTAGGCAAAACAGCGGAGAAAACCAGAATAATTTTTATAGAACAAGTGGAATTTCAGGGGAATGGGGGAGAATGTACATATCCCTAACCCCACAAATTCAGGAGAGTCAAGAGCAGTGTTCCCTCTAAGCTGAGTTAGTGTGAGCTAGCTCACAGTTTTTTAGCCTCCGGCTCACACATTTTTGCCTTCGCTCAGGAAGGAGGGCTCCAGAGCAAACTAATTTATGCAGCAGCCAAATCGCTCGCTCACAACTTTAATGCCAGTAGCTCACAAAGTAGAATTTTTGCTCACAAGACTCCACAGCTTAGAGGGAACATTGGTCAAGAGATGGCCTCTTTCGTTGTTCCCTTTTTCATACTTGGCACAAAAGCAGAAGACTGAGAGGAAGCCCATCGTTCAAATCTTGCCTCAAACATGATCTCAAACATGATCTCACCATCCCGCCTTTAGGCAAGTCACTCTGTTTCAGCCTGTTTCAGCCTACGCATGATTTTGGGATTTAGGTGGCGATCGGAGGCCCATCGTGCCCCATCCGATTCACTTTTGATTTTCTTATCTCTCCCCCCCAAAAAAAAAGTGGGAGGGAAAGAAATGACAGTCTTTGGTGAAATTCCATGCAAACGTGGGCAAATTTTAATCCCGTTTCTTCTGTAATTGTTCTTTTTTTAAAAAAAAACCCCAGTTTATTATTAGGCTATAACATCAAGTCCAAGATTATAACATTTTATCAGCCATCTTATACCCTTTACCCTCCTAACCCCACCCCCCTTTCTGGCTTCCCGCAGTGCTCCCACCTCCCAAATTTTCTATTTTCTCCTCTCTTCTCCCTTTATCCAAAATTAAACATTTCCTTAAACTATTATTTTTACACATTTCAACTACCTCTAAATCCTTCTATCCTTAATAGTTATCAAAGCAAAATAGATTATTCTTCACATCCCAATATTTCTCCAAATACTCTTTAAGGTCTTTCCAGTCTGCAAAAAATTCTTCTGCCTCTCGATTCTTTTCTTGTCATTTTGTCCATTTCAACCATGAAAAGTAACTTTTTTATCCACTCCCAGATCTCCGGTATTTTTTCTCTTCTGTAATTGTTCTGACTACTTATGGAGAGATCATAGAATCACAGAATGTTAGCGTTGGATATGACTTTGCAGGTCATCTAGTTGTAGGTTATTGTGAGGGAAGATATAATTGCTTATTTTAAGTTATTGTGAGGGAAGAGAGGGAGCAGGGTTGGATCAGCCAATAGGCCTTTATCCAAACAAGGCCTGAATACAAACTGTGCAACTTGTCCCCCCTCCTAGTTGAATGCAGCCCACGAGCAGCGACCCATCGATGGCATAAGGAAACTCCTATGTTGACTTCCTGTACAGCACATCCAAACAGAAGAAGCTCAAAGAAGACCATGATAATCTGGCAGGTGAGTTTTGGTGAGAGCCAGTTTGGTGTAGTGGTTAAGTGTGCGGACTCTAATCTGGGAGAACCGGGTTTGATTCCCCATTCCTCCACTTGCACCTGCTGATGTGACCTTGGGTCAGTCACAAGCTCTGGCACAGCTGTTCTTGAAAAAGAGCCGTTTCTGTCAGAGCTCTCTCAGCCCCACCCACCTCACAGGGTGTCTGTTGTGGGGAGGGGAAGGGAAAGGAGTTTGTAAGCCGCTCTGAGACTCCAAGTGAAGGGTGAGGTATAAATTCAATCTCCTCCTCCTCCTCCTCCATACTGCTGAACTGATTTACTCCTCACTGAGGGTGGCAATGACAACTTCAGGATCCGAAACTCATATCATGGGGATGTGTGTCATCCACAGGGAAGATTGGGTGGGCACCGGGTGGTGGGAGGAAAGTAATTAAGCACCAGCAGATTCACGTCCCCTTCCAAGCCAGATCAGAGGTCAAAGTTTAGTTTGCTTTGGGGCGAAATGGCCTTGGAGAAAGGTTTTTTTTTAAGGGGGGAAACAATCACCATGTGGGCAAAGCATTCCCCCCCAACCAATTCCCCCCTACAAATGGCCTCCCCGGTCACCACCAGAACACGCTGCCTTCCCTCAAAGTAATGTGCAATTCTCCTCTCAATGCAGACCTTACCGCAATGACACAATTTAATGCCGGACTAAACCACTGCTATCGGGTACTTCGGGTGTGGACCCTTCGTACAGCCCGTTCTCTTCTGGCAGCGGAGGAGTTAAAACTGTAAAACCCAGACTGGGGCACACTGTAAGGCCTCAGAAAGTGGTTTACAGACAGCAAGAGGAAACGGCTGTTGGGGACCCAGAGTGGAACGGCATTGCATTAGGAAGCACGCCTAAGCATGCTAGCTCATGTTAAATTAGGTGTAAAATTGACATTCGCCGATCCGCCTGTTGCTGCATATGTCATCGAGGGGGAGAGAGAGGGAGAGAGAGAGAGCGCAGGCGAGCAAGTCTTCTCTTTGGGCCGCATGTCTGCCCTCGGA
This sequence comes from Gekko japonicus, assembly GCF_001447785.1. Classification (NCBI taxonomy): domain Eukaryota; kingdom Metazoa; phylum Chordata; class Lepidosauria; order Squamata; family Gekkonidae; genus Gekko; species Gekko japonicus. The sequence goes on from NW_015174374.1 coordinate 44,362, forward strand.
ACATGATCCGCGGATTGAAACAGCTGCTTGGCTCTTGCCGTAACGCCCAAGCCGAAACGCTCGGGCCAGTAATGCGAAATTAATGCACAGATGTTCCAAATGAGCAACGGCTGGCCTGCTTCACATGGTCAACGGCAGATTGGAAACGCATTTCCCTTGGTTATGGCCAACCGGCGCTTGTGGGGGATTCTTGGGGGGTCATGCGGGAATCAATGTTTCTCAGGGGACTCCACTGAGTCCTGCATAAACTGCAGTTGTGTGTGTGGGGGGGTGCTGACTAGGGAGAAGGTAAGCTTGTTTTTAGGAAATAGTGCTTTGGGGCCAGTTTCAAGAAAAGCATAGGTCCTCAGGCCAGTTATTAAAGAACCATACAGTGTTATTGATGTAACGAACGTGAAATTAAGCAAACTCTGGAGGACGGCGGGAGACAGGAGGGCCTGGCGTGATGTGGTCCAGGGGGTCGCGGAGAGTCAGACTCGACTGTGCGACTGAACAACAGGTTTTCACCTGAGATCCGCTGTGTTAGAATATGCTGTCTGACATGTTGTTTCCTAGTGTCATGCAAAACTATCCCAGGTTGGGGTAAAACTACAAGTTCTTTGCAACAGCCTGTTGATTCCTAAGACCACATTTGTTATAACAGATATATTTGGGATTAGATAGATCCATAGAGGATTATGGCACTAGACAGATTTGTGGAGGATAGGTCTATCAGGGGCTCCTAGTCATGCTGACTAAAGGGAACCTCCACATTTAGAGGAAGTCAACCTCTGAATCCCAGAGCAAGGAGGCAACATCAAAGGAAGGCCTCAGCCTCTCTGTCCTGTCGTTGGCTGTCCGGAGGAACTGGTTGGCCACTGTGTAAGACAAGATGCAGGACTAGATGGACCACTGGTCGGATCCAGCAGGGCTCTTCTGATGTTCTTAAGGGAGGGCCTCAGCCTCTATGACCTGTTGTTCAAACTGTGACTGTTCCCTAGAAGACCGGATACTGAAGCTGAAGCTCAAATCCTTTGGCCACCTAATGAGAAGAAGGGAGCACTCACTGGAGAAGACCCTGATGCTGGGAAAGACGGAAGGTCAAAGAAGAAGGGGACGGCAAAGGATGAGATGGTTAGACAGTGTGATCGAAGCAAGGAGCATGAAATTAAGCAAACTCCGGAGGACGGCGGAAGACAAGGAGGGCCTGGCGTGATGTGGCCCATGGGGTCATGAAGAGTTGGACTCGACTGTGCGACTGAACAGCAACAAAAACATCTATCCAGGCAGCTTTTGTTTTGTGCTCAGCCCCTGAGTCCCCTCAAACTCCCTCCCTTACTTCTGAACCTGTTCCGGGCACAGTTCGCAGACTTGGTTCCCAGTTTCTGGCCAAAGGTGAACATTTTCAGTTGGGACCCGAATACAAGCCCGGCGAAAACGAACAGGGCCATGTGAGGGGACCTTGCAACTAGTTTACGGCCCACAAAACTGACTCCGGAAGATGATTTTAAAATGTGTTTAAGATCGCGTTTCAAAAAATAAATGAATGACACCATTCATTATGAAAATGCCAAAGAGCGAATTTTCGTATCTACTGCCATTTTTGTTGCCATGAGTGATAGCTCTGTTCCCAAAACCTTTTGCATGTGTTAATGCAAAGCTTCTAGATTGAGGTTTCTGGTATAAACATTTCAGATGACTGTGATAATTTTCTCCCAGCCCGCTTTGGTGCAACCTGAGATCTTTCGCACTGAGCACAAGCTATCCCGATGATTCGTCTGAAGAAGCGTCCTGACAAAGCCCTTCCCCCAAAGCCTCAGACTTAAACGACTTCCAAGTTTCCCTTTCTCTCTGTGCTCCTCTTTTGGGCCAGTTACCTACTTTCTCCCTCTCCTTTTTGCTTCTTATCTCTGTCAGTCCCCGACTGGTCCCTGGGCTATGTTTGAATTCCAGCCAAACTGACAACTGCCCCTTCCCTCCCAGGAGGAAGACAGCAAATGGTTTTGTTCCGTGAAATCTGCAAGCCGTCAGGCCGACTCAGCCAATCAGAATCAGAGGCCTCACTGTATATATAGAAGTAGCATAAGCAAAAAGGTCCCTGCCCTGAGGAACTTACATACTAAATTAGAAACCGACCACAAAACGTCCTCAGATCAGATTTTTGTCAAGAATATGGGCCCCGTTTACCATCCTCCAGCTTAGCCACAGTCTTGAGCTCACCAGACTCTTTGTACTTTTACCAACCATTGGAATGTCCCGACAGGGTTCCATCTGGTTGGTGTCCATGGGGACTCCGTTGCCACCTCGTTCACACGCAAGCTGTGAGAAAGGGAGGGGAGGAACGTGTTCGGGAACACTTCGATTGACCGGCAGTCTCACTTCTGCCTCGTTAATTTTACGGTTTCACAACTTCACAAGCTAGTGACTCCCGTTTGCCAGGGGAGGGATAGATTGCGGAACTTTCTCCCACCAACAGCCTCGGGCTCCTGCCCTCGCTAGGTGGGCACCTATGGCTACAAGCCAACACGTGGAGGGAGTTGGAAGTCCAGACATCTACAGTCCCTACACCTTGCAAACCTATTACCACTCAAAGCCTCTCAACAGCAGATCTCAAGGTAGATTGCAGGCGGCAACCTGTTTGAACGATGGATACTCCATGCACATCGAAATGCAGCATGTCATGAGCCAAGTTCTAACTTAAGAACATAAGAAGAGCCCTGCTGGATCAGAACAGTGGCCCATCTAGTCCAGCGTCTTGTCTCACACAGAGGCCAACCAGTTCCTCTGCAGGGCCAACAGCAGGGCAGAGAGGCCGAGGCCTTTATAAGAACCTCAGAAGAGCCCTGCTGGATAAGACCAGTGGTCCATCTAGTCCAGCATCCTGCCTCACACAGTGGCCAACCAGTTCCTCTGGAGGGCCAACAACAGGGCAGAGAGGCCGAGGCCTTCCCTTGAGAAGAACACCAAAAGAGCCCTGCTGGATCAGGCTGGTGGTCCATCTAGTCCAGCCTCTTATCTCACACAGTGGCCAAACTGTTCCTCTGGAGGGCCACCAACAGGGCAGAGAAGCCGAGGACTTCCTCTGATAAGAACCTAAGAAGAGTCCTGTTGGATCAGGCCAGTGGTCCATCTAGTCCAGCATCCTGTCTCACACAATGGCCAACCAGTTCCTCTGGAGGGCCAACCACAGGGTAGAGAAGCCAAGGACTTCCCCTGATAAGAACCTAACAAGAGTCCTGTTGGATCAGGCCAGTGGTCCATCTAGTTCAGCCTCCTCTCTCACCCAGGGGCCAGCCAGTTCCTCTGGAAAGCCAACAACAGGGCAGAGAGTCTGAGGCCTTCCCCTTATAAGAACCTCAGAAGAGGGATTCAGAGGCTTAATGTCTCTGAATGTGGAGGTTCCCCATAGCCACTATGGCTAGTACCCATTGATAGCCGTATCCTCCCTGAATTAATCTAATCCCCTTTTAAAGCTGTTTATTCCTGTGGCCATCACTGGCCGCGAATTCCACATTTTAATCACACTCTGAGGAAAGTAGTCTTTCCTTCCTGGTCGTATTCGATGCCTACGGGCGGAGTTTTATTTACCTTAAGAGCAGGGCTATTTTTGGGCAGGAACGCACAGGAATGGAGTTCTGGCTGGCTCCTGAGTTGGCTACAACCAGCAGGAACTCATTAGCATAATAGGCCACACCCAACAGCAGAAACTCATCAGGATTGGCTACATTAGGGGTGTGTGGCCTAACATGCAAAGGGGTTCCTGCTACAAAAAAAAGGCCCTGGGTTTTGACAACAAACAAGGTAAACAGAATAAGAAGCAAAAGGTGGGTGTGGCTGGATGACCACACTTCTGGTAACATGGGGTGTGTGGCCTAATATGCTAATGAGCTTCTGGTGTTGGGTGTGGCCTATTATGCTAATGAGTTCCTGCTGGGCTTTTTCTACAAAAAAAGCCCTGCTTAAGAGAAATCATGCCACTCCTCGTTTGTCCACAGCCTGAATGGGAAATCAATCAATCCATCTTTGATTGGGCAATTATGATTAGGGACACTCAAGCACATGCCAATTGGGAGCAAGGGCATAGTGGCAAAGGAGGACCATGTGTGTTGACGAAGGGGCTGAGGGAAGCGAGGGTTGCAGGTGAGGAAAACGCGTGACAGGGTCTACACACCAGCGCTAGAAGTCTCTGAGCCAAGTTGGGGAAGCTGGAGCATTTGGTGCTAAACGACAATTTAGATAAAGCAGGTATCTCAGAAACTGGCGGCTCAGCCCGTTAGTGAGAATCTCTATCTTGCTTGGGAGGTTACTTTCAGTTTAGAATAGTAAAGGGCAGTGCAACCAGTAGCATTTCATGGACACGCAGGGCCTTTTTTCCCTGGGGGAATTCCCCGGAAGAAAGTTCTGGAACCTCTTTGACAAAATTCTTTTTTAAAAGTTTAAACGTTTGTGAGTTTTCAGTGTACAGATTGGAAATGTTGTTTCCTTCTTGAGAGTTCCTGCACCTCTCTCTCTCTTTTTTTAAAGAGCCCTGTATGCACACGTCACATGACTTCATCAATGCCCTGCCTTTCTCCCCAAAGCAGCTCACGCCATTCACTTCTGCTCCATTTTAGCCTCACAACGACCCAGTGAGGTAGGTTAGGCTGAGAGTGTTTGACTGGCCCAAATTCACCCATCAGGCTTGGGACCCAAACCCGGGTGTCTCAGATCTAAGTCCGACACTCTAACTCAGGGGTGTCGAACTCATTTGTTATGAGGGCTGGATCCAACATAAATGAGACCTTGTTGGGCCGGGCCATGTGTGTCATAAAATGTAATGCCAGGTAGCGGGAATATACACTTTATAAAGGACACAAATATTGTTTTTTTACTTAATATAAAAACATGCTTAAAACATTAGCTCTGTAAACTGCAAACCTACTTTTGATTTATTGACATTCACCACAGAAATCTCATGCTCAGAGTTCTGAGTCTAGGACCCAGGCTGAAACATGAAATGGCTGAGTGATTAGGAAAGTCTGGTGAAGCAAGCTATGATGCAGCAGCAGTAGCAGAACTGGAAGCAGGAGATGACCAGTTCAACTGCGTGCCTGATAGAAGCCCTCTGGGGGCCTAATCCGGCCCCCGAGCCACATGTTTGACACCCCTTCTCTAACTAATACATCACGTGGCCCGATTGGCGTTTGAGTCCCCCCCCCGCCAGCCTGTAACCACTATATAGTACTCCACAGCCACCTGAAGGGTAATCAAACAATTCAATCATTTGTAAGTAAACACTTTTCTAAAAGTCACACCACTGGGTATTTGTCTAAGTCTGTGTTATCAGTCCTATTTCACACGTGCACGCTTTCGCACAGCTTTGTGAGAGAGTTGTAGTTCCTCCTCTACCCCAGCATCATATAATTGCCTGCCCTGACCATCCATAATTGGCGAGACTGGGGAGAATCAATTTCACCTACCATGCAGGGTGAAGAAGAAGAAGAAGAGATTAGATTTATACCCCACCCTTCACTACCCAAAGGAGTCTCAGAGCGGCTTACAACCTCTTTTCCCCTCCCCTCCACACAACAGACACCCTGTGAGGTAGGTGGGGCTGAGAGAGCTCTTTCAAGGACTGCTCATGAGAGAACAGCTTTGAGAGAACTTGTGACTGACCCAAGGTCACACCAGCAGCTGTATGTGGAGGCGTGGGGAATCAAAACCCAGTTACCCCAGATCAGAGTCCGTGCTCCTAACTGCTACACCAAACTGGCTCTTCAAAAGAAGCCACGAGAACTATTGGCATAAAATACACAAAATAATAATGGAAATAACGAATATCTATTTACCCTTCACACCAGAAGTCTTTTTATTAAATATGCTTCCTGATAGTTGTAAAAAAATGATCTGTATATGATAACTTATATTTTAGCATCTGCAAGAATATTAGTTGCTAAATGTTGGAAATCAGATAGAACACCTTCATGAGAGGAACTAATACAAAGACTGTTGGAAATTGCGGAAATTGACAGGTTAAATATCATATTACAAGGAAAAGATGAAGAATTGTACTCCAAAAGTTTGCATGGTTAGATAACAAGTTTGAAAACTAGACTCAAAATACTGTATACGTTTTTTCCTATGCTGTTATGTTAAAAAAACTATAAACAAATATACAAAAAAAGAAGAAGCCACGAGACAAAAGGAAGAGGAAAGTCTACCACAGCTCCTACTGCACAGCCGCAAAGCTGTTCAGCACATGCCTCGAGTCCAGTGGCGGGAAAAGAGATACAAGGTTTGGCTCACGTGTGATTGTGGCTGTCAAAAATGGTACGGTTGCCTGTAG
>NW_015174374.1:51259-63175 GCF_001447785.1 Gekko japonicus
CAGGGAGGGCCTTTGCGGGGCTTCCTTGCACTCCCGCCGGCCAGGACCGTTGGGGGCGGGGTGTGTGGCCTTGTGACACACTTCCGGTGATGTCAGGGGTGTGTGGCCTTGTGACACGCTTCCGGTGATGTCAGGGGGTGTGGCATATGCTAATGAGTTATGCTAATGAGTTCCCCTAGCTCTTTTTCTATGAAACGACTCCTGCTGCAACGTCCTAACAGCAACTGTGCAAAAGAAAACCCTCTCTGAGGTAAATTTGGGGGTCAGCCTGTAATCTCAACTCATTATATTCTTGCATATTTTATGGATAGGAGTTCATCACTAACCAGAGTAAGTTTGTACTGCTCAGAACGGCAGAACTTGGTGGTTTTTCAGGTAAGAGAATGGTGGGTTGCATGGGGTCAAAAGGCGGAGCTTGCAGATCTTTGCTAACTCAGGGGCGGAGCCACACGAATCTTGCTGACCCAAAGGGTGGATCCTCAAGCGGTTTTTGCTGCAGCAAGAGGTGGAGCTTAGTGGATCGGGTTAGGGAGGTCAATGAAAAACAGCCCCCCCCAGCTCCAACAACATACTTGAATTGAACAAGATATCCCACATCCGCAAGGGCATGCCGTGCTCCGTTTTAATCACATGCTCCACTTTAATCAATGAGAACGGATCTTATCTCATCAGGGAAAAGGGAAGGCATCCCAGGATTTTTAATCCTCTCCCCCTCGACATGTTTTCAAACAAAAATGTCGTACAAGGTTAGCGGTTCAAGACTTCTCTTGGGAACCCTTCCTGTACTTTGCAGCTCAGTTTGGTGTAGCGGTTAAGTGCGCGGACTCTAATCTGGGAGAACCGGGTTTGATTCCCCACTCCTCCACTTGCACCTGCTGGATGACCTTGGGCAAGCCACAGTCCTGTCAGAGCTGTTTCTTGAAAAAGAACAGTTTCTGTCAGAGCTCTCTCAGCCCCGCCTACCTCACAGGGGTTGTGGGGAGGGGGAGGGAAAGGAGTTTGCAGGCCGCTCTGAGACTCCTTTGGGTAGTGAAGGGTGGGGTATAAATCCAATCTTTTCTTCTTCTCCTTCTTTGCTTGGTTTTTAAAACTTCGTCTATGGCTCCCAAGGACTTGGACGGCTTTTGTTTCTTTTCCCCGAGCCACCCTAAAGGGTTAAGTGAGAAGAGTTCTCTTGGCTTCTCCCGGTGGTTTCTGCCAAGGCCCATTACAGCTGAACTGAAGCGACCACTAAATCTTGTGTGGTTACAGAGGTCGCGGAGGCTTTGGAATACTGGCGCCAGTTCCAAAGGAAGACCCCATTTTCCTGGGAGGGGACAGGCTGCCGCACAGACGGATCCGGAGGGGGCAGCTGGGAAATGCGGCGCCCGCTTTGGTGAAACCATCCCAGCCTTGCAGTCATTCCCGAGCTCTGTTACCCGTAGAAGAGAGATAATCGAGCTTTTCCTTAAAACCTTCTTGTTCTTTTGTCTTGATAACTGATCCCAAAGTGATACGAAAAATATGCAGACCATTGTGCCTTTTTGTTACACTGTACGTCCCCCATAAAAAACTTTGTTATTCTGTGTTGTTGCGACCCCCCCCCCTTCCCCATACACACAAAAGCATGCCAGTTTGGTGTAGTAGCTAGGAGCATGGACTCTAATCTGGGAGAACTGGGTTTCACTCCCCACTCCTCCACCTGCAGCTGCTGGCGTGATCTCGGGTCAGTCACAAGTTATCTCAGAGCTGTTCTCTCAAGGGCAGTCCTCGAGAGAGCTCTCTCAGCCCCACCTCCCTTACAGGGTGTCTGTTGTGGGGAGGGGAGGGGAGGGGAAGGGAAAGAAGAAGAAGAGAAGAAAAGATCAGATTTATACCCTGCCCTTCACTACCTAAAGGAGTCTCAGAGCGGCTTACAACCTCTTTTCCCCTCCCCACAAGAGACACCCTGTGAGGTAGGGAAGGCTGAGAGAGCTCTTGTGAGAGAAACTCCTCTTTTCCAGAACAGCTGTGCCAGAACTATGGCTTGCCCAAGGTCATCTAGCAGGTGCAAGTGGAGGAGTGGGGAATCAAACCCGGTTCTCCCAGATTAGTGTCCGCGCTCTTAACCACGACACCAAAAGGAGATTGTAAGCCGCTCTGAGACTCCTTTGGGTAGTGAAGGGCAGGGTATAAATCCAATCTCCTCTCTCTTCTTCTTCTTCGCTCTTTCTTTTGAGATCTTCCCCCTTTTAGTTTGCCAGCCTCCTTAATTTATTACATTGACTAAAATATTCGTCTCATATCTCACTTTCTCCTTCGGTCCCTTAGACCCCGTGAAAATGAATGCAAGGAGAATGAAACACCCTACATCTAACTGACCGAGGCTTGCCAGCAATGCTCCCTCTAAGCTGTGGAGTCTTGTGAGCAACAATTCTACTTTGTGAGCTGCTGGCATTGAAGTTGTGAGCGAGCGATTGGGCTCCTGCATCAGTGAGTTTGCTCTGGAGCCCATCCTTCCCGAGCCAAGACAAAAATGTGTGAGCTGAAAGCTAAAAAACTGTGAGCTACTAAAAAAACTACGAGCTAGCTCACACTAACGCAGCTTAGAGGGAACACCGGTTGCCAGGTCCCCCTCCGGCCACCAGGAGGCGATGGGGTGGTAGACTGGACAGCTCCAGGCTGGGAAATGGCTGGAGATTTGGGGGTGGAGCTCGGGGAGGGCAGGGAACCCAGTGGGGTACAGTGCCCTAGACTCCACCCTCCAAACCGTCCGTGTTCTTCCAGGGGAACTGATCTGTGTAGTCTGGAGATGAGCTGGAATTCCGGGGGCTCCCCAGGTCCCATCTGGAGGCTGGCGTCCCTAATTCGACCCCAAACATTGAAAACTTTCATTGGGGGGGGGGGGAAATTAGCCACTGTATGTTATCGCTGTGTTAGATTAGAGATGAAGATATACTAAATCAGGGGTTTTTTGGGGGGAGGGAATCGACAGTTAGATAAGCATACGGAGCAGAGGACCATCAGTGGCTATTAGCTACAAGGTATAGATGGGAATTCTCGGTCTGGGGCAAGCGATGCTCTGTGCTCTTGGTGCTTGGGGGGGCAACAGTAGGAGGGCTTCTAATGTCCTGGCCCCACTGCTGGACCTCCTGATGGCACCTGGTCTTTTTGGCCACTGTGTGACAGAGTGTTGGACTGGAGGGGCCATTGGCCTGATCCAACGTTGGCTTCTCTTATGTTCTTATGTACAAGACGGCGAAGTGTCTGAGTAAGGTATATCGTAAGGTTTCCGGTTCCAGGTTGAGAAATACCTGGAGATTTTGAGGGGGAGGGTGGGATTTGGGGAGTGTGGGGGTATAATGCCATACAGCCCACTTTCCAAAGCGGCCGTTTCCCCCAGGTGAACTGATCTCCGATCCCTGGAGATCGGTTGTGATCCCGAGCGATCTCCAGCCACCAGCTGGAAATTGGCGACCCTGTCAGATCACATGAGAAACAATATCTGGGGTCATCGCAGAGTAAAGCCAGAAAAGCAACTTCTGTGTTTCTGGCTGCTGTTAAAAGCAGAGGAGCAGAGCCGGTTTTGAAAAGGTGGTAAACTTTTGGTCTGGTTTCTTTCCCAAATTGAAATGAAATGCTGTTTGGGGCTGTTGTGTTTCTAAGGTTTTTTTTTTTTTTTAATGAGCATAAACCAGGAATGGACTGAAGAGGCGAGGACTGGGCCGACGCTATCTGCTTTGGAGCGGACAGAAGGCAAGTTTGGTCCCCGAAGACTGAAGGAGGATCGTTTTTCCTTTCGGAAGGTACTCGGGTGGAATTTTTCAAGGCTTGCATAGTGTCTACGGGTGTCTGTCTCGCCTGGCCAAAACAGAAGGCGAAAACACCCATCACGATATTCCTGAGCACAGCGTTTTAGCAGATGCGTGGAACGGCTTCAACGGGGGGGACGGGACGACGAAACCGATCCCAGTTTCATGCCACCAGAATTCTAGCCCTTGGTCTGGAGCTGTATTTCTTCATTTGGTGCCTTCTCCAAGAGGCCCTGCACTGAAGTCAGGTGAATCAAACACTCAAGCTGTGGATTTGAGGTGCCCTTAGGGCTCAAGTGGTTAAGACACTGAACTGCAGACCGGAAGGTCGGTAGTTCAGCAGTTCGAGACCCGAGTTGCCGCATGACGGAGTGAGCGCCCGTTTCTGGCCCCAGCTCCTGCCAACCTAGCCGTTCGAAAGCAAGAAATTGCAGGTAGATAAATAGGGATCACTTTGGTGGGAAGGTAACAGCGTTCCATGCGCCTCGGTGTCTAGTCATGCTGGCCATATGACCACAGAAACATCTTCGGACAGCGCTGGCTCTTCGGCTTGGAAATGGAGATGAGCACCGCATCCCTAGAGTTGGATTTGACTGGCTCTCGAGCAAGGGAAACCTTTACCTAAGGAGGACTAAGTGTGGGACAGACCCTTGTGATGTTCACCCCTCCTGGGCTGGCCTGCTCATAAAATACCTGTTCATCGGGTGGAGGCAGGGTAGGTTTGAACTGCTCGGGAAGGCAGAGCTCGGTTGGTGGGGTGGGTGGGGTCAGGAGGCGGGGTTTGCAGAACTTTGCTAGCTCAAGGGTGGAGCCACACGAGACTTGCTGACCCAAGGGGCGGAGTCTCGACCGGTTTTCGCTGCGGCAAGAGGTAAAGCTTGGTGGGTCGGGTTTGGGGGGGGATGCAACAAAAAACCAATGCCCCAGCCAGCACCAAAGACATATTTGAATTCAGCAAAAAGTCCCAAACCCACAAGGGTGCACACAAGAAAACCTGCCAACGCATTATCCGTTGGATTATCCGCTTGAGGGGTAAAAAAATCTCAATAAATAAATAAATAGATGGATAAATAAACGAATTCTCCATGCAAGCTCCATTTTAAACAATGAGAATGGGGTGCCATTGAGAGTTTCCTTTTCAAGGCTCGAAATGTCTCAGGCCGGCCCTGTTGTCTTCTTATTTATTATGGAAAGGTCCCCCTTGGATTCGCTCTGCAGAAGAGCCAATGTTTTCCGGTGATCTCATGCTAACGAGCATGAGTTTGAAGGGTCATGTTTATTGCACTTTGGGGGCATTTCTCCTTCGCCCCACCTTTGGAAACTGCTAAACAAACATCTCTAGCTTGTTTCTCACCACTTTATTGTTCTGTCTCCGATGTCTGCGCTCGTTTTTAGTTTTTTGGTGTGTGTTGCAAGGGAATTTTTTTACAACTGGTCTTCTCCGGAGCACTGTCAAATTGAGGGAGAATGGATTCCATTCAAGCTCTGGAAGGGCTGGTTAAGAACATAAGAACATAAGAGAAGCCAATGTTGGATCAGGCCAATGGCCCATCAGGTGTGTGTTGCAAGGGAATTTTTTTACAACTGATCTTCTCCGGAGCACTGTCAAATTGAGGGAGAATGGATTCCATTCAAGCTCTGGAAAGGCTGGTTAAGAACATAAGAACATAAGAGAAGCCAATGTTGGATCAGGCCAATGGCCCATCAGGTCCAACACTCTGTATCACACAGTGGCCAAAAATATCAGGTGCCATCAGGAGGTCCAGCAGTGGGGCCAGGACACTAGAAGCCCTCACACTATTGCCCCCCACCCAAGCACAAAGAATACAGAGCATCACTTGCCCCAGACCAAGAGTTCCTGCTTATACCTTGTGGCTAATAGCCACTGATGGACCTCTGCTCCAAATGTTTATCCAGTTCCCTCTTGAAGCCACCCATGCTTGTAGCCGCCGCCACCTCCCATGGCAGTGAATTCCAAGTGTTAATCACTCTTTGGGTGAAGAAGGACTTCCTTTTATCCGTTCTAACCCGACCGCTCAGCAATTTCATCGAGTGCCCACGAGTTCTTGTCTTGTGAGAAAGGGAGAAGAGGACTTCTTTCTTTACCTGCTCTATCCCAGGCATAATCTTATAAACCTCGATCATGTCACCCCTCAGCTGTTGTTTCTCCAGGCTAAAGAGCCCCAAGCGCTTTAACCTTTCTTCATAGGGAAACTGTTCACACAAACAGGTGCAGTGCGAAGGGAAGGCCTGAATGTGTGAATGGGCCGTCATAGATATGCTTGCACAGATCAAACAAGGAGAAGGAGAAGAGGAGGAGAAGGAGGAAGAAGAAGAAGAGGGAGGAGGAGGGAGATTGGATTTATACCCCGCCCTTCACTACCCAAAGCTTACAATCTCCTTCCCCCACTGGTGTACCGTCTCAGAACCTCCGAAGGTCAGCAGACGTAGTTCTGTCGCACACACCCCTTTACCCACACAATAATCCTGTTAGGTATTTCAGATGAGACTGTTGGACCCAGGGTCACCCTAGGAAGCTTCATGGCTTTGTGCGGATCTCGAATCCAGATCCAGTAGAAGTGCTACAGCACATTCCACTCCACCACGGCTTTCTTAGTACAAGTAAACCAGTTTAATCTGTAAAACTGCGTCCTGGCAGAAAAACCAGATGTTTTTAAAAAATCAGCCTATTTCAGAGTCCACATAGCCAAGATTTTCTGCTACTGAACCCTCCTTGGCCTCTTGCCAGTTTGGTGTAGTGGTTGGGAGTGTGGACTCTAATCTGGGAGAACGGGGTTGGATTCCCCACGCCTCCACAGGCAGCTGCTGGTGTGACCTTGGGTCAGTCACAAATTCTCTCAGAGCTGTTCTCTCAAGGGCAGTCCTCGAAAGAGCTCTCTCAGCCCTACCTACCTCACAGGGTGTCTGTTGTGGGAAGGGGGAGAGAAGATTGTAAGACACCCTGAGACTCTTTCAAATAGAAGAAGAAGAAGAAGAAGAAGAAGAAGAAGAGAAGAGATTGGATTTATACTCCGCCCTTCACTACCCAAGGGAGTCTCAGAGCAGCTTACAAACTCCTTTCCCTTCTCCCTCCCCACAACAGACACCCTGTGAGGTAGGTGGGGCTGAGAGAGCTCTGACAGAAATTGCTCTTTTTCAAGAACAGCTGTGCCAGAAGTATGGCTTGCCCAAGGTCATCCAGCAGGTGCAAGTGGAGGAAGAAGAAGAAGAAGAAGACATCGGATTTATACCCCGCCCTTCACTACCCAAAGGTGTCTCAGAGCGTCTTACAAACTCCTTTCCCTTCCCCTCCCCACAACAGACACCCTGTGAGGTAGGTGGGGCTGAGAGAGCTCTGACAGAAACTGCTCTTTTTCCAGAACAGCTCTGACAGAACTATGGCTTGCCCAAGGTCATCCAGCAGATGCAAGTGGAGGAGTGGGGAATCAAACCGGTTCTCCCAGATTAGAGTCTGCGCACTTAACCACTACACCAAACTGGCTAGTGAAGGGTGGGGCATAAATCCAGCATAAATCCAATCTCCTCCTCCTCCTCCTCTCAGCCTTTGCCTACAGCCCGTCAGATCTTGCCCCTGCTTTTTTCCTGCTCGTATCATTTTTTGATCAGCAAGGGGACGTTTTCTTCCCAGGGGTAGCATTCGAACATTTGAGTCCTCAGCATCCAGAAACGGTACAGTCTGCGAGAGGCTTCGCCATGTGAGCCGGGCCTTCGGAAACTCCCAAAAAGCGGAGAGAAGAATTGCTCCCCAAGAGGAGAAGAGGGAAGACCAAACCCGGTGCTCTCTGAGGCGCTGAGTTGGCCGTCGCTTTGGGCTGAATGGTTCTCAGGCCCGAACACCGTTCTGAGAGCTACCAAACAGATGTTGTGCTGACACTCGCCAGCGAGGGAGAGAGACGCCGGGAGGACTCTAATTGGACGGGCCACGAGATTAATCTCTGGCCGCATTCCTCCCCTCCCAAACCCCTTCCTGTATGAGATCAATCTTGCATTCTCTTTGGTTCGGGGCAGGCGAGAACTTCTCTGCTTTCCCTCCCTCGTGACCGAGGGAATGCCCGGCGTAATTAATTTTGACTTACAGAAGCTGTATTAAATTGGATAGGAACGGGCGAAAATAGGATTAGGGCTGGAATGTCGCCAAGGGCATCGAGAATTAAAGAGCCTCTAAGACGAGGGTCGAGGGGGGCGGCCGGGGACGTGGCTGAAGGACTGCGCCAATGTCCGAAACCTCAGCTGCTTTGGCACCGGGATGGTGTCACAGAATGGCCGTGCCGTGCCTCGGGAAGTCCCTGGTTCAAATCTTGCCACCAAACACACAAGTTATCGTAGAACCATAGAGTCGGAAGGGACCTCCAGGGTCATCTAGTCCAACCCCCTGTGCAATGCGGGGAATTCACAAATAGCTCCACACCCGCAGTGAACGCTGTTTCATGCCCATGCCCAGAAGATGAGAAAAAGCCTCCAGGATCTCCAGCCAAACTGGCTTGGAGAAAAATGGCTTCCTGTCCCCAAGTGGCGATCAGCATTTCCCTGGGTGTGTAAGAAAGGGTCACAAGACCGAAGCACTGAAGCAACCCTCCCTGCCGTCCCTCTCATGATCTGCCTAAGTCCACAAAATCAGCAGTGCTGTCGGATGGCCGTCTAGCCTCTGCTTGAAAACCCCCAAAGGAGGAGAGCCCACCACCTCCCGAGGAAGCCTGTTGTCACCTCTCAGTCATCTCCTCTCCAGGCTAAACATACCCAGCTCCTGCAACCTTTCCTCATAGGACTTGGTCTCCAGACCCCTCACCATCTTCATTTCCCTCCTCTGGACATGTTCCACCTTGTCTACATCCTTCTTAAATCGTGATGCCCAAAACTGAACACAATACTGTAGGTGAGGTCTAACCAAAGCAGAGTACAGCTGTAAGCAAAGATGGCTGTGCAGGGCTCTTTTTGTAGAAAAAGTCCAGCAGGAACTCATTAGCATAATAGACCACACCCAACAGCAGAAACTCATAAGCATATTAGGCCACACCCCTGACAACACAGCTCATTAGCATATTAGGCCACACACCCCATGTTTGCAGAAGTGTGGTCATTCAGCCACACCCACCTTTTGCTTCTTATTCTGTTTACCTTGTTTGTTATCAAAACCCAGGGCTCTATTGTAGCAGGAACTCCTTTGCATGTTAGGCCCCACACCCCTAATGTAGCCAATCCTAATGAGTTTCTGCTGTTGGGTGTGGCCTATTATGCTAATGAGTTCCTGCTGGGTGTGGCCAACTTGGGAGCCCGCCGGAACTCAGTTCCTGTGCGTTCCTACCCAAAAATAGCCCTGGGTCTAACCAAAGCAGAGTACAGCTGTAAGCAAAGATGGCTGTAAGCAAACTACTCTGTCTCATCCAAGCCCCCCAAATCTGTAATATCCCCTCCATCATGGGAGGCCTTGTGGTTTGACTGTTCTCAAGGCGGGCTTCCACCATTTGGAAAGGTGAGGAATAAGAGGGCTTGGACTCGTCTTGCTCCAGAGGGCAAGACTGAATCTCATGGGCTGAAGTTCCACGAAGGCAGGGGTCAGTGGGACATCAGGAGAAACGTCCTGATGGCTAAAGCTCTTCAGGGAGGGGCCGTGGCTCAGCGGCAGAGCATCTTCTTGGTCCCATGTTCAATGCCAAGCATCTCCAGTTACAGAACTAGCAGTAGGTGACGTGAAGGACCTCTGCCTGAGACCTAGAACATAAGAACACGAGAGAAGCCATGTCAGATCAGGCCAATGGCCCATCCAGTTCAACACTCTTGTGTCACACGGTGGCCTCCAGTTCAACACGCTTGTGTCACACGGTGGCCAAAACCCAGGTGCCACCAGGAGGTCCACCAGCAGGGCCAGATCTTGGAGAGCTGCTGCCAGTCTGAGTAGACAATACTGGCTTTGATGGGGCAGTGGTCTGATTCAGTATATGGAGGAGGAAGGAGGAGGAGGTGTGTTCCAATGTTCCCTCCAAGCTGTAGAGCCTGGTGAGCAAAAATTCTACTTTGTGAGCCGCTGGCGTTAAAGCTGTGAGTGAGTGATTTGGCTGCGGCATAAATTAGTTTGCTCTGGAGCCATCTTCCCTGAGTTGAAACAAAAATGTGTGCTCTGGAGGCTAAAAAGCCTTGCAATGGAGGTCTTCAGGCAGAGCTTTGTTCGCGTCCCCAGGGGGTTGGGCTCCCTTGCAATGGAGGTCTTCAGGCAGAGCTTCGGTTACAGTCATCCATTTGAGATGCTCCTCTGACTATGGATTTCTGGCACTGAGCAGGGGGTTGTGGGGAGAGAATGTGGCTCAGTGGAAGAGCCTCTGCTTGGCATGCAGAAGGTCCCAGGTTCAATCCCCGGCACCTCCAGTTAAAAAGGACCAGGAAGGAGGTGATGGGAAAGACCTCCACCTGAGACCCTGGAGAGCTGGCAAGAGGGGCTGGTGGCTCAGTGGCAGAGCCTTTGCTTGGCATGCAGAAGGTCCCAGGTTCAATCCCCAGCACCTCCAGTTAAAAAGGAGCAAGCGGTAAGTGATGGGAAAGACTTGACGCTCTGGAGAGCTGTCGCCAGTCTGAATAGACAATGCTGAGCGAGGGCCTGATTCAGTATAAGACAGCCCCATGTCTGGGGCTGGACTTGATGGCCTCTAGTCCCTTCCAACTCTAGGATTCTGTAGGCATATTAGTGGGCTGGGGAGGGGGCAGATGAGTGGTGGAGGAAGCCGAGAGGCCCAGCCATTCCGCGTAATGCCGAAGATTCCTCCAATTCGGCCCCGCCGAGAAACCGCCGAAAACCCGGCAGGGTCTCCTCTAAGCCCGGTGGCTTTTCTCTACCGGGGTGGGCGGCCGGTGTCCTCCTGTTGATCTTCAGCTGCTAATGGGATTATTTCTATTTTGTTACTGTACAATGCAGGTTATTACATCACTTCTCAGGCTCCGGGAGATCAAAGACGAGGCCCGGCAGCTCTCTCCGAAACAGAGATGCCTTTATAGCTCAACCCACCTGAGCAGTCGTGCGTGTTCAAAGCTGGCAACGCAGACGGCAAAAAAAAAGAAAGAAAAAGAATCCCGGGGGATCCGCAGAGAATGAGGGTAATTAGAGCAGGGAGCTTAGTGTCCAAATCCGAGAGACACTGGCGTTCTTGAAAGTAGCTTTATTACTGGGAAAGGGCGGGCCAGCCGAAGCCAGGGGCGGATTGCCAGGGAATTCGAGGGGCCTGTCCGAAAAGTTGC
The DNA here is from genome assembly GCF_001447785.1 of Gekko japonicus. Classification (NCBI taxonomy): domain Eukaryota; kingdom Metazoa; phylum Chordata; class Lepidosauria; order Squamata; family Gekkonidae; genus Gekko; species Gekko japonicus. The sequence continues at coordinate 62,275 of NW_015174374.1, forward strand.
CAGGTTCTGTAACTCAGCGGACATAAGTATGTGTCGCTGGCTTTAAAAATGGCTGCTGCCGGCCTCCCTCCTGTCAGTTGAGCAGCCACGGAACCTTCACAATCATTCGAGCCGAGGAGGTTGGAGAACAGTCAGTGAGGGGATGATGGAAAATAGTGCATCTGCGGTGAGGGACGTGAAACGGAGGCTCGACGGCCATCTGACAGCAATGCTGATTCTGTGAACTTAGGCAGATCGTAAGAGGGATGGCAAGAGAAGGAGGAGGAGGAGGAGGGGGAGGAGATTGGATTGATACCCTGTCCTTCACTACCCGAAGTTGTCTCAGGGTGGCTTACAATCTCCTCTCCCTTCCCCTCCCCACAACAGACACCCAGTGAGGTAGGTGGAGTTGAGAAAGCTCTTTCGAGAACTGCTCATGAGAGAACAGCTCTGAAAGAACTTGTGACTGATCCAAGGTCACACCAGCAGCTTCAGGTGAAGGAGAGGGGAATCAAACCCAGTTCTCCCAGATTAGAATCTGTGCTCCTAACCACTACACCAAACTGGCTCTCTAGTTGCCTCAGTGCTTAGTTCTCGTGGCCCTTTCTTACACACCCAGGGAAACGCTGATCACCACTTTGGGGTCAGGAAGCCATTTTTCTCCAGGCCAGTTTTGACCAGCGATCCTGGAGGGTTGGGGTTTTTTTTTGGCCATCTTCTGCACATGGGGTCACTTGGGGTATGGGGGGGGGGGGAGATATTTGTGAATTCCCAGCCTTGTGCAGGGGGTTGGACTAAATGACCCTGGAGGTCCCTTCCAACTCTATGATTCTATGAAAGATTATTTTGATCGTGGAAAAAAGCTATGCAAAGGGCTGCAGAGGGTCCCGGAGTGTCACACAGGGGCCTGAGAAAGGAGAAG
>NW_015174374.1:65185-82771 GCF_001447785.1 Gekko japonicus
TTGGGAACTTCTCTTTCAAGGATAGCTCTGACAGAACTATGGCTTGCCATCCAGCAGCTGCAAGTAGAGGCGTGGGGAATCAAACCTGGTTCTCCCAGATTAGAGTCCACGCACTTAACCACCACACTACGGCAGCCCCCCCCCGACCTTTTGAGCCTGTGGGCACCATTGGAATCCTGACACCCCATGTTGGGCCCAGCCATAAAATGGCCGACACAAAATGGCTCCCGCAGGAGGCGGGGCCAGCCATAAAATGGCTGCCACAGCTTACCTTCAGTTGCGCGGTGAAGATTCTTGTGCTGTGGCGGCAGCTGCCGCCGAAGCAATGTTTTAAAAAATCTGAGAAACCAATAGAATCTCCAATTGCCAATCAGGAGTCTTGCTGGGCAAAAACTCCATTTGGCCCCGCCCACTTTTTTTGGTAGGAAAGATGTTGGTGGCTGCTATGGTGCTCACGAGCCCCTGCTCTAAGGGCTTGAAGCACATCGTGTTCTCTAGCATCCTTACGGCGCTCTTGTCAAATAGGTCTCTCATGATCTCCATATTAATGTCAAGAGACAGCCCCTGTTTTAAAGCCATCCAAAGTACTCGTGGACTAGCTGAGATGTGGACACCTGGCTAGTAGTTTATGCTCCGGGCTATTCATTTTGGTTAGCATTCTGTGAAATTCATCACACTTCTATCATTCCCTCTGGCCTCGTTTCTGTGTCTCCCGTTAGTCCCACCGCACACATACTCACACGCACACACACACACTTCCTCTGTCTCAAAAGCTCCCATGACTGTCTTGCCGATACTGCAGGGCTCCTCTTTCCCCCCGAGACTTTCCAAAAGGCTTTGTGCTATCTACACTGACCTTTCACTTCCCTCCCCTACGCTTTGCTGCTTGTCAACATTCCGCTGCTGACACCTTCGCCCTAAGCAGAAATCAGCTTTTATTTTTTTTTTAAAACCCACCCATGTGTTATCTAAAATCGGTGTCCAGTATCATGTTTCCTCTGTTTGTGGTCTTTTCAAGCAAGAGCGGAAAGGGGATTTGGGGCACTGAAAAAAAAGAAGGGGAGATGGATCATCCCTACTAAAATCTGAAATCACCCCATTGGGGACCACTGACATTCCACGGCTGTTCAGGTCCTAAGAATGGCGGCTGACTTCCTTACTGACACCCCAAACGCAAAGATCCAGCCACGGTTCTGCCATCCCACGTCCCACAATGCCTCCTTCTTATAGTGTCTCTCACTGGCTCCCCCAATCTCTACCAGGCCATGTTCTGTCCTTGCAGGGAGAGAAAGAACTGGAGTGGGGTCTCCATAGCGTAGCCCCCTCCCTGCTCTCTCCTGTCATCTCTTCTGTTGGGGGGGGGGAACTGTACACCGAGCCAAGTGGAGCAAGTTCCGGCTTGCTTTGCATTTTGTCGTGCTCCTACCCGCTACCTATTTTGGTGTTGTGGTTAGCAGTGCGGACTTTAATCTGGGAGAACTGGGTTGGATTCCCCACCCCTCCACATGCAGCTGCTGGTGCGACCTTGGGTCAGTCACAAGTTCTTTCAGAGCTGTTCTCTCAGAGCTCTCTCAGACCCACCTAACTCACAGGGTGTCTGTTGTGGAGAGGGGAAGGGAAAGGAAAGGAGATTGTAAACTGCTCTGAGACACCTTTGGGTAGTGAAGGGCGAAATATAAATCCAATCTTTTCTTCTTTTTCTTCTTCTTCGTCCTCCTCTTCCTCTTTTTCTTCTTCTTCCTCTTCTTCTTATCTAATATTCTTCCTCCTCCTCCTCTTCTTCTTATCTAATATTCTTCTCCCTCCTCCCCCTCCCCGCATCTTGGTTCCCCTCACTTTAATGTATACAAAAACAAATATGGTCACAGTCCATAGACATGCAAAAATAGAACCACAAGAACTGTACACAGTGCGCTCAGTATTTCTTTAACGAAAACCGTAAAGTTATAAATATGAACTGTTTTCCATTGAAGTGCAATTTTTCATACATCATCAAGTAAGGCTTTGCACCAATTCTATGTTATTTTGATGTACAATTACCAAGATGCAAGTATTGATGATGACATATATATTATATTATTTATAAGCTTATAGACTCTTGGTTAGAAGAAGACGTTTGTCAAAATGGCATCGCATTCCGGAGACCACCGTCCCGTTGTTGTCATCTCCGTCGTTATCATCTTCTATCTTTATGTATCTGAACTTACACATTTGAATGTATTATTATCACTTTTGTACATTTCATATTTATAACTTTACGGTTTTTGTTAAAGAAATATTGAGCGCACTGTGTACAGTTCTTGTGGTTCTATTTTTGCATGTCCCCTCACTTTAAAACAAATCCTCGCTCGAACTTCGAACAGAAATGCTTCCCAATATTTTCCTTCCCCCCAAAAAATTGCACGACCTAAATGCCATCGAAGTCTTCCTGCAGGGGTTCAGTATCTGGCGGGCGGGCTGGATAGACGGAGGTGAGGGCCGTACAGCTGGCACACACCTGCATAGCAACCGGAGGTCAGTGAGGACTTGAGGGGGGGGGAGGGAAGGAGAGAGAGAGGGACCAAAACCAAGTTGGGAATGGAGTGCAGTGTGTGTGAATGGTGTAATTAATGGCCCTGCCTCTGTGTGGGAGCAGCAGGCCTTTCAGTCTGGCAGGCGCAGCCGAGCGGGGTTATGACATCAGCACTTCCTGTCTGATTATCTCTTATTCAGTGTGTGCTAATGAGCTTGAACTTCGACCTTCCCCTCCCTCCCCGGGCCGATTTGCATATCTCCAGCCACGATTCCGGAGGGGGGGGGGAATTCTGCCTGGGAAAAGCACAAGGCACCGGCGGCCTCCTTATCAGCCGGACGGGGGGAAAAGCGTTGCCATTTTATTGGAGACATTTTGTTATGCACCTGGCGCTGTAATGCGGTCCAGCTGGGGAGATGGGGGGGAAGAAGGGGGAGACAGGCCCGGTTGATGAATGGGCCATCCGTTAGGAATAGGCCTTCTATCCTGTCCAACTTCAGAGTCGAGAGGTTGAGGCCCTGTTAGATGAAACTAGAAGAAGAGGAGGAGGAGATTGGCTTTATATCCCACTCTTTACTACCTGAAGGAGTCTCAGAGAGGCTTACAGTCTCCTTTCCCTTCCCCTCCCCACAACAGACACCCTGTGAGGTAGGAGGGGCTGAGAGAGCTCTTTCAAGAACTGCCCTTGAGAGAACAGCTCTGAGGGAACTTGTGACTGACCCAAGGTCACACCAGCAGCTGCATGTGGAGCTGTGGGGAATCAAACGCCGTTCTCCCAGATTAGAGTCCACTCAATGGTGGAGGAGAAGAAGAGGAGGAGGAGAAGGAGGAGATTGGCTTTATACCCTGCCCTTCACTTCCAAAATGAGTCTCAGAGAGGCTTACAATCTCCTTTCCCTTCCCCTCCCCACAACAGACATGTGGGGAGGTAGGTGAGGCTGAGAGAGTTCTTTTGAGAACTGCTCCTGAGGACGAACAGCTCTGAGGGGACTTGTGACTGACCCAAGGTCACACCAGCGGTTCCCTGTGGAGGAGCGGGGAATCAAACCTGGTTCTCCCAGATTAGAGTCCATTCTCCTAACCGCTCCACCAAACTGGAAGTAGGATTGCCAGACTCTGGGTTGGGAAATTCTTGGAGATTTGGGAGGGTGAAGAATTCCCAAAGTAGCCGTTTCCCCCCAAGGGAATTGATCTCTGTCGCCGGGAGATCAGTCGTAATTTCGGGAGATCTCCAGCTAGGGTTACCAGGTCCAATGATTGCGAGGGAGGGGGAGGGACTTTCCAGGAGTGGGGGCGGAGCACCATGACATCCTGATGTCACACACAAGTGACATCATGTAAGAAAAGATGTTAAATGTTTTATATGTGCAAAAACCTGGTAATCTCGCCAAACAATGCCGGTTTAAACCTGCGCAAGATGAAAGAGACCGCACCACATGGACTCCCACTGAAATAGGAGCCTCTAGGGGGTGTGGGAGAGGAAGGCCAAATGCTACCAGCAAGCAGACTGGGAAAAGGCCTATATTCTTTCTTAATAAAACACAGCCAGATGCTGTAGATGTAAACCAGAGTGGAAATGTGCATGCATTGTCTGTTAATGGAAGAGAATCTGATGCTAAAGCTTTATGGCTTCTCAATTCCGGAAGTTATTCGCATATTGCAAACTCAGTTGAATGGTTTGTTGATTTGGATAGAGATAAAAAGCCTAATTTACAACAAGTTAATGGTCAAGAATTAGCTGTGGAAGGAACTGGAACTGTTGTGCTGAACATTTTGAATACATGTGGTGAAATTGAGGAAGTTATACACTGAAATAGGAGCCTCTAGGGGGTGTGGGAGAGGAAGGCCAAATGCTACCAGCAAGCAGACTGGGAAAAGGCCTATATTCTTTCTTAATAAAACACAGCCAGATGCTGTAGATGTAAACCAGAGTGGAAATGTGCATGCATTGTCTGTTAATGGAAGAGAATCTGATGCAGCGGAAGCGTGCTGGGCCCATAACCTTTGTTGGGATTCTTATAAAGTAAGTCAGCAGAACAAGTATAGGAGACTGAGTCCATGGTGTGCTTAAAATATAAAAGTTTACTATAAACCTAACATGGAAAAGGTACACAGGATATGAAAATAACAAAGAGCTAAAATACCTACATCCTTACAGCTAAAAGGTAAAATGGGAATGGATGGCGTCTTCTTCCTCAGTCAGAATAAAGACAGGAAGGAGAAGCCAATATGCTAAATACCTGACACATTGGTTTCCAATCAGACTATTAAGTTAGCTCCAAAGTTCCCGGGCATTCTATTGTCTAAACAGATTGGTTACAAACAAACATGTGACTTCCTGTTGATCATAACACACATCATTAACCCTGTAAATACTGAAGTGTTTTGACTTGTAACACCCAACACATCATCACATTAGCGACATTGGGGTGACACTCTGGGTCTGGGGCAAAACTCTATGCTGAAATCACCCTCAAACCAGAGGTCATTTCGGGGGGGAACGCGGGGGAACGCAGTTCCCCCGGGTGAGGTACAGGGGGGCAGGGCACATGATGAAGCCCCGCCCCCTGCTTCCGGCCGCCCTGCTTCCAGCCCTCATTCAGCCAGGAGGAGGCAGGAGAAGAGGGAGGGTAAGTTGCTTCCTCCCCGCCTCTCCCCACCCCTGCTTGCCTGGGGCCAGGGAGGGCCTTGGCGGGGCTTCCTCGCACTCCCGCTGGCCTTGCAGGTCCACCACTGGGCCCCTGATGTCAGGGGGTGTGGCATATGCTAATGAGTTATGCTAATGAGTCCCCCTAGCTCTTTTTCTACGAAATGACCCCTGCCTCAAACCATAGAGTTTTGCCCAAACACCAGAGTGTCACCATGCAACATCGCCAATGTGACGTCAGGACGTCACATTCGGGGGCAGGATTTCCCCCCACTGGATAGCTGGCCAGCAGCAGGCAAGAGTCTGAGAAACCGGGGAACCCCCTGCTCCCCACTGAGGAATGGCATCTCTCCTACCTCCTAGGGATTGAAAACTCTACCTATGGACAAGGACTGTTGTGGTACATCTGAGAATGAGAAATGGGGACAGATTTCTGCTTTGCCAGGAAGCCCAGGGTTATGCCTTGGAGGCTTTAACACATTGGGGCTGGTCAAGAGTCAGCTCTGGGTTGGGAAATACCTGGAGATTTTGGAGGAGGAGCCTGAGGAGGGCGGGGTTTTGGGAGGGGTGGGAGGTATAAAGCCATAGCATCCACCCTCCAAAGCAGCCATTTTCTCCAGGGGAACTGTTGTAGTAGCCGAAGATCTCCAGCCACCAGCTGGAGGCTGGCAACCCTATCGTGAGCAATGCTTCCTCTAAGCTGTGGAGTCTTCAGAGCAAAAATGCCACTTTGTGAGCGACTGGCATGAACGTTGTGAGCGAGCGATTTGGCGGCTGCTCTGCGATTTGGCAGTTTGCTCTGGAGCCAGCCTTCCTGAGCTAAGACAGAAATGTGTGAGCCGGGGGCTAAAAAACTGGGAGCTAGCTCACGCTAACTCAGCTTAGAGGGAACACTGATCATGAGGTCTGAAAAGTCAGGGAAATCAAGCTCGCCTGGCTTCCCGTTGTTTTCTCAGCCAAGTTGGAGCCATTGGATTTATTATCATTACTAATTTTCTATAGCGCTTGTAGAATGCGCTGCTTGTTCGTGCCTTATTCTGCAGTTCTTACAACACCCCTGTAAAGTAGGCCCGGAATCCTTATTCCCCACCCCCAGCCTGGTTCCCGTTCATTCCTGTGGGGCCTGAGCAGCAGAACTCAAGGGTGGATTCTGGGCTGGGAGAAAGATAACGTCAGTTCCTTCTCTGAAACAGCAGCGTAAGGCCTCTGGGGGCAGAGCGGATCTTGCTGGACCAGTTCACGACAGCTTCTAGATCCGCTTCCTTTTTTCCTTCTCCTTCGTTTGAAGAAACCCCAGTGGAATTCCCTTGGCATGCAAACACACCGCCTAGCCTTTGCTGAACTGCGCTTCCCCTTAATAAGTAAAGGATAAATACAGAAAGGGAAGACGTGCCCAGAGACTTCAGAATGGAGTTCCCTAAAATTATCTTTGGGTGTGTTTATGGAGGTGGGGGAGTTACAGTGTGAGCGTCTACTTTTGTTTTTTGGATTCTCTTTCTTCCCCCTCCTTTCCAGTGTGAAAGGCCATGTGGCAAAGTTTGATGAGGATTCAGGAGGCCCACGTTTGCCTTCTCGTTCTGCCACGGAAGCCAGTCACACTTGACTTAACCTCCCTCACAAGGTTGTTGTAAGGATCTTGACTTAACCTCCCTCGCAAGGTTGTTGTAAGGATAACATGGAGAGAATGTCGTAAACCATTTTGGGCCCCCGCTGGGGAGAAAAGTGGGTTATCAATGATGTAAGTAATAAAAAGAAGAAGAAGAGATTGGATTTATACCCTGCCCTTCACTCGAAGTCTCAGAGCGGCTTACAAACTCCTTTCCCTTCCCCTCCACACAACGGACACCTTGTGACGTAGGTGGGGCTGAGAGAGCTCTATCGAGAACTGTTCTTGAGAAAACAGCTCTGACAGAATGGTGGCTTACCCAAGGTCATCCAGCAGCTGCAAGTGGAGGCGTGGGGAATCAAACCCGGTTCTCCCAGATTAGAGTCCACGCACTTAACCACCACACCAAATAATCTTTAAGGGCCACAAAACAGAGACAGCTCTTAGCTCAGGTAGCTTTCCAAAGGATTAGTCATTCTTCAAGGATGGGTTGATCAAATGCATGCCTTTGATTCCACGCTCTCCTTTATTTAGCCAGCGGTGGTTATTTCAAGTTGCGATCTGACACAGCTAGTCATTCCCTGATCACCGTTTCCGGAGAGCCGCGACTGAATTCTTGCAGCCGTTGGCACCATTCGACCTCCCACCTTTGGAATCGAAACTCGTGGGGGGGGGGGCGTCAGTCTGACTTTCTTTCTCTCCTCTGTTTCCTGTCCCCTTTCATTTCCTGGCGGGGTATCAGGGAAGGAGATTAGGTGATCCGATAGGTAAAATTATCCCATCGGAGGTGAGAGCGCTAATGAAAGGAGAGCGCAGGCCCCGGGTGTGTGATATTCCTGAGAAGCACCCATTATTCGGGAAGCTTTTATTGAATGAAAAGAATCGCCAGTCCCTATGGAAACCCAGCATGACAAAAAGCCAGCTCTCCCTTAGCAATGGAAGATGGCTGGGGGGGGGACATTATAAATGAATGGGGCTGGGGGGGAGGGATGTCAGAAGGCAATGCTTGTTGTATTCATGCTCCCGGGAAACAGCCGGGCCCCCAAAAAGGAGGGTCCGCGCAAAGACCTTGGACGACTTCAGGCCCAGATTTCTTGGCACGTCTCTTAAAATCCAAAAGATGAAAAAGTTCTCCTCTTTCATCTTGCTCTAATAAGTTGTCAGACCTGGGGGAAACCGAAGGAGGCCCAGGGAATTTTCTCATTCGAGATTTTGGTCTTGATCTGGACTAATTCCAGGTGGCGACAGAGGAAGCTCTCCTGGTCATAGCCACTGGCTGTGTTCAGCCTAGATTCAGGACTGGCAACGAGGGAGAATGTAAAAATTCTTGTCCCTTCCATTTAAACCCCCTCCCCCCATTTTGATTACTTTTCCTTGTGTGGATCGAACACCCAGTTGTTTAAATTCGGGGTTTCGCTTTCCTCGTGTGGAATTTTCTGGTCAAATATTCGTATTTTCCAGCCTTATTTTGGGCAGCGAGAAATAAGCCGTGAGAGGCTTGTAGAAGATATGTACGGTGTGGGTGTCAACACCATACAAGATGCCGCTTAAGAAGTCCGTACACAATATAAAGCAATTCACTCAAAGCAGCAGTGGAAAAAAAAAGGAGAAACTAACATTCAGCCCCCCCCCCAAAATACACATATATTTTTAAAAACCCAAGTAGATTCCGCCTCACTCTCAATCCAGTTTTGAAGGGGTTATGAGCCGCATTCGGGTTTTTAAAAATGTCAATTTCCACTTACCCATGTTTAGTGTTCCCTCTAAGCTGAGTCAGTGTGAGCTAGCTCACAGTTTTTTAGCCTCCAGCTCACACATTTTTGTCTCTGCTCAGGAAGGATGGCTCCAGAGCAAACTAATGTATGCAGTAGTCAAATCGCTCACTCACAGGGGACCACAGTGTATTTAGGTCAGAGGTCATTTCGGGGGGGATCGCGGGGGATCGCAGTTCCCCCGGGTGAGGTACAGGGGGTGGGGCACATGACGAAGCCCCGCCCCTGCTTCCGGCCGCCCCGCTTCCGGCCCTCATTCAGCCAGGAGGAGGCAGGAGAAGAGGGAGGGTAGGTTGCTTCCTCCCTGCCTCTCCCCACCCATGCCTGCCTGGGGCCAGGGAGGGCCTTGGTGATGTCAGGGGGTGTGGCATATGCTAATGAGTTATGCTAATGAGTTCCCCTAGCTCTTTTTCTACGAAACGACCCCTGATTTAGGTTAAATAACAAAACTGCAGCACCGTGTTTTGGACTGTATATAAAGCATACTCTTATTTCTTGCAATCACTTATAAGTGGTACCTGGAAAAACAGAGGTCCATCATCGTGAGGGGCTGTGACTCAGTGGTAGAGCAGCTGCTTGGCATGCAGAAGGGCCCAGGTTCAATCCCCAGCATCCCCAGTTAAAAGGACCAGGCAGGAGGTGATGGGAAAGACCTCTGCTTGAGACTGCCAGTCTGAGTAGACAATACTGACTTGGATGGACCAAGGGTCTGATTTAGTATAAGGCAGGTCCATGTGTTCATGTGGCTATTAGCCACAAGGTATAGATGAGATGGGGTGTTTGGGGCAGTGATGCTTTGTATTCTTGGTGCTTGGGGGTGCACAGTGGGAGGTCTTCTGGAGTGCTGGCCCCACTGAGGGACCTCCTGATAGCCCATGGGGTTTGGCCACTGTGTGACACAGATTATTGGACCGGGTGGGCCATTGACCTGATCCAACATGGCTTCTCTCATGTTCTTATGTCTGGGGCAGTGATGCTCTGTCTTCTGGGTACTTGGGGGGGCAACAGTGGGAGGGCTTCTGGAGTTCTGGCCCCACTGGAGGACCTCCTGATAGCCCCTTGGTTTTGGCCACTGTGTGACACAGAGTGTTGGACTGGATGGGCCGTTGGCCTGATCCAACATGGCTTCTCTTACATTCTTATGTCTGGGGTAAGTGATGCTCTGTCTTCTGGGTACTTGGGGGGGCCCACAGTGGGATGGCTTCTGGAATTCTGGCCCCACTGGAGGACCTCCTGATAGCCCCTTGGTTTTGGCCACTGCATGAGGCAGAGTGTTGGACTGGATGGGCCATTGGCCTGATCCAACATGGCTTCCCTTACATTCTTATGTCTGGGGTAAGTGATGCTCTGTCTTCTTGGTGCTTGGAGGGCAACAGTGGGAAGGTTTCTGCAGTTCTGGTCCTGCTGGTGGAATTCCTGATGGCACCTGGGTTTTGGCCACTGCGTGACACAGAGTGTTGGCCTGGATGGGCCATTGGCCCGATCCAACGCGGCTTCTCTTAGGTTCTTATGATTACCCTCCCCCCTTATAGATATGGCGGTGGAGGGCATGTGAGTCATCCATCCCAGATTTGTAGCTGGCTGGCCGCAGCTGAAGGTTGATGGTGGACTTCATTTGCACATGTGATGCGGAGTGTGTGACTCTCCCGACCCCAGCTGGTGCCGTGTGGCAGATGTGCCAGGGGAGGGTCAGGAGAGCGGCGTGCCAGCCCTGCTCTCTCCCTCTCATCCTCGGAAGGATGAAGGACCCCCCACCGACTCGGAGGGTTGCCAAAGCCGGAATCTCTCTGGTTTGGCCAGAATTCTCTCCTTTTGGCCTCCTTCCAGAACGGAATGTAAAGCGAGGGCAGGGGCAGGTGTGTGTGTTTGTTTGGTGTTTCCTGCTCGATGCACAGAGCAAAATATCCAGCGGTGGGGTCTTTTCTTTTCTTTTTTAGAAAGGTTGCTTTGGAGGACTGCTCTGTACATAGCGGCACCCAATTTTTTGCAAAGCAGAAGAGAACACCCTTGAGAAAAGGGGGTGTGTGTGTCAGGCTTCCTCACAGCATCAATGAAGTACACTCTTGCAGGAAGGTTTTACTTTATTTGAAGCTATAGGCGTATGTACATGATCACTGTTAGGAATGGGGGAAAAGCAACGAGCATGGCATGTTATGGTACATTCAAACTACTGAGGCACAATTGTGGGGTTTCCCCCGCGCGCCATCGGGCCTGGGAGCAAACGCTTCTAGGCGGCACAAGCTATCTCCTTCCCACAGTTTTTCGTGAGATCACCCAAGCAACTATCCAGCAGCAACCACCTGTGGCCTTGAGAGATATAGACGTTCCAGCTACTAAGCCATTTGGCGCATCAACAGGTCTACATATGAAAGCGAAAGCAATCAAACGCATACATGAAAACCCAACAGAAAATAATATTGGCAGCTTGCTGACAGGGGGACTGCTCTGCACTTCCTGCTTATGGGGGCCCTAAGAATTGATGTCCTCCAAAATGTCCTATTGTGAACAGCCTTGCTCAGGTCTAGCCAACGGAGGGCCCTTGAGGCTCCCTTGGCTGAGTGGATCCATCTCCTCTGGGGTCTTCCTCTTTTCCTGCCGCCCGTCACTTTCCCCAGCATGATTGTCTTTGCCTATGAATTAGTGGCCTCCAAAACATCCTATCGTTAACAGCCTTGCTCAGGTCTTGCCATCGGAGGTCCGTGGCTTCCTTGGTGGAATCCATCCATCTCCTGTTGGGTCTTTTCCTTTCCCTGCTGCCTTTGACTTTTCCCTCAGGGCTATTTTTGGGCAGGAACGCACAGGAACGGAGTTCCGGCTGGCTCCCGAGTTGGCCCCGCCCAGCAGGAACTCATTAGCATAATAGGCCACACCCAACAGCAGACACTCATGAGGATTGGCTACATTAGGGGTGTGTGGCCTAGCATGCAAAGGAGTTCCTGCTACAAAAAAAGGCCCTGGGTTTTGACAACAAACAAGGTAAACAGAATAAGAAGCAAAAGGTGGGTGTGGCTGGATGAGCACACTTCTGGCAACGTGGGGGTGTGGCCTAATATGCTTATGAGCTGTGCTGTCAGGGGTGTGCCCTAATCTGCTAATAAGTTTCTGCTGTTGGATGTGGCCTATTATGCTAATGAGTTCCTGCTGGGCTTTTTCTACAAAAAGAGCCCTAAAACTCTCCTCCGACGCCGCATTTCAAACGAATCAACTCTCAGCTTTCTTCATTGTCCGACTTTCACGCCCAACTTGCAGGGCTTTTTTTGTAGCAGGGACTCCCTTGCCTATTAGGCGACACGCCCCTAATGTAGCCAATCCTCCGAGAGCTTACAGAGCTCTTCTTACAGGGGCTACTGTAAGCTGTTGGAGAATTGGCTACATTAGGGGTGTGTCGACTAATAGGCAAAGGAGTTCCTGCTACAAAAAGAGCCCACTGGGGCAGGCGTTATCGTGATCTCGAAACAGGCCCGTAGCCAGGTTTTTTTAAAGCCAGGGGGCATTTAAATTTCTTTTTTTATTTTTTTACAATTTTTCTGTATCAGTTTTTTTAAAAGAAAAAATATTTGTTACATTCCAAATATTTACATCTCTTATATACTTGCGTCTACATTTTCCATGTTTATCCATTTATGTAGACTGGCCCATCTTCCCCCCAAAATAGTCAAACTTAGTTTCTCCATTTCTGATATCTCTAATACTTTGTTAATTACCCTCATCTTTAGTGGGAAATTCACTTTGTTTCCAATATTTGGCTAACACAATCCTGGCAGATGTTATAATATAGATTATCAGATATTTATCATTTAATTTAAAACATTCCGGTACCATATTTAATAAGACTATTTCTGGGGACAGTTCCACCTTCATATTTAGAATTTCAGATGTTATTTTCTGTATCATTTTCTCAGAGGTCATTTCTTAGAAAAAGAGGTGCAGGAGCTCATTAGCATAACTTATTTGCATATGCCACACCCCCTGACATAACCAGAAGTGTGTCAGAAGGCAAATCTGTCCTCACAGAGGAGGGAGAGTTTGTACCTGAATAAAACTTGGTCTTAAAGGTGCCACTGGACTGTTTTGGGCCGGGGGAGCTCTGCAACGTACCTGGCTGCTTCTTGCTCTGACTGAGGGCTGCTGGGAGCAGGGGGTGGGGCTTGTTGCATGTGCCCACCCCCTGGGCTCTTTACTGCCGGAGCTCCGCTCCTGTGTGCTCCTGCAGGAAATGACCCCTGCATTTTCTAATATTCAGCCAGTGCCCCCTAAGAAATTTAAATGCCAATTTAAAAAAAAAAGGAAAATGGAAAACATTGGCATTAAAATTTCTTAGAGGGCACTGGCTAATCAACTTAATCCAGGGGGAGAAGGCCCTGCTGCCCTGGGCTGGATGGGAAGTTGGGGGGCCTAGCCCCGAGATGCCCCACTGTAGCTATGGGCCGGCTTAAGAATCTTTTCTAGCTCCTTCCTGGCTGCCCTTCCCAGTCTTAATCTCCTTCTGATTTCTTGGTTGCAGTCTTTTTTTTTTGGGTTGATGATGGAGCCGAGGAATAGAAAATCTCGAACTTTTTCCGTTTCCTCATCGTCATGAAACTGTGCAATTCAGAGGTACTTCAAACTGAATTCATTTTTTCAAAATATCATTCTCTGGAGTGGAGCACCCGAGTCGGAACTCTTTGTGCTTTAGGTCAGTGTTTGGCCCAACACTCTGCACATGACCAAACGCACCTTTGTCCTTATGCTGTTTTAAGAAGGAGAAGAGAAGAGATTGGCTTTATACCCTGCCCTTCACTACCTGAAGGAGTCTCAGAGCAGCTTACAATCTCCTTTCCCTTCACCTCCCCACAACAGACACCCAGTGAGCAGTGTCCCCTCTAAGCTGAGTTAGTGTGAGCTAGCTCACAGGTTTTTTCACCTCCAGGTCACACATTTTTTGTCCACACTCAGGAAGGATGGCTCCAGAGCACACTAATTTATGCAGCAGGCAAATCACTTGCTCACAACTTTAATGCCAGCAGCTCACATAGTAGAATTTTTGCTCACAAGACTCCACAGCTTAGAGGGAGCATTGCCTGTGAGGTAGGTGGAGCTGAGAGAGCTCTTTCGAGGACTGCCCTTTCAAGGACAGCTCTGACAGAACTATGGCTTGCCCAAGGTCACCCATCGGCTGCACGTGGAGGAGTGGGGAATCAAACCCAGTTCTCCCAGATTAGAGTCCGCGCACTTAACCACTACACCAACCCACTACACCAAACTGGGGGACAGTTTATCTGTAGGGGAATTGCACTCTGAATATGCTCAGAGGCATTCCACCAGGTACGTCATAACTTTTCAGAACGAAAATCGGCCAGATTGACTTGTGTTACGACAAAGCCGGGCTCTCCAAACCAACCTGCCGGAACACAAGACACTATTTTCCTACTCCCCCTCCCTCCGGTGAAGACCCCCCCCTTCAGAATAAAACAAGCTTGGAGATCATGTCCGTGTGTTTCAAAGTTCACCTGCCTTTCCTTTGTTACCTGCCCCCCTCCGCCAGTGAAACTGTACTCCTAGGAAGAATTTAATTACCACCCCTTTAAAGCCCGGTGACACTGCAAGTGGGGCGTATCATTCGTAGCTAGAGTATCGCTCGAAAAATGCCCTGGCTTCTGGCTTTATCAAGCTTAAAAGCTTTCCTGGAATATGTTCAAAAACTGCTGACTGGGCAAGATTAAACATTGCAACTGAAGGGGGGGGGGACGCGCGTGAAATTTCTTCTTGGCAGGATTCTTGGCTTCCCCCGGGAGATCAGATTTAATTCCAGGGTAGCTGCGTCTTTTCTTTCTTTCTTTCTTTCTTTCTTCCTTTCTTTCTTTCTTTCTTCCTTTCTTTCTTTCTTTCTTCCTTTCTTTCTTTCTTTCTTCCTTTCTTTCTTTCTTTCTTCCTTTCTTTCTTTCTTTCTTCCTTTCTTTCTTTCTTTCTTCCTTTCTTTCTTTCTTTCTTCCTTTCTTTCTTTCTTTCTTCCTTTCTTTCTTTCTTTCTTCCTTTCTTTCTTTCTTTCTTCCTTTCTTTCTTTCTTTCTTCCTTTCTTTCTTTCTTTCTTCCTTTCTTTCTTTCTTTCTTCCTTTCTTTCTTTCTTTCTTCCTTTCTTTCTTTCTTTCTTCCTTTCTTTCTTTCTTTCTTCCTTTCTTTCTTTCTTTCTTCCTTTCTTTCTTTCTTTCTTCCTTTCTTTCTTTCTTTCTTCCTTTCTTTCTTTCTTTCTTCTCAATGGCATTTCTCCTTCCTTCTTCCATTCCTTTCCAAACCACTGCACACAGAGAAGTCAGTTTCCAATTATTTCCTCCTACTCTAGTGTGACCACCAATGCTCCCTCTAAGCTGTGGAGTCTTGTGAACAAAAATTCTACATGGTGAGCTACTGGTATTAAAGTTGTGAGCGAGCTATTTGGCAACTTAATCAGTTAGTTTGCTCTGGAGCCTTCCTTCCAGATGCCAGAGCCAGTTTGGTGTAGTGGTTAAGTGCATAGACTCTAATCTGGAAGAACCGGGTTTGATTCCCCACTCCTCCACTTGCACCTGCTGGATGACCTTGGGCAAGCCATAGTTCTGGCACAGCTGTTCTTGAAAAAGAGCCGTTTCTGTCAGAGCTTTCTCAGCCCCATGTACCTCACAGGGTGTCTGTTGTGGGGAGGGGAAGGGAAAGGAGTTTGTAAGCCACTCTGAGACTCCTTTGGGTAGTGAAGGGCAGGGTATAAATCCAATCTCTTCTTCTTCTTCTTCTTCTTCTTCTTCTTCTTCTTAAACTTCTTCTTCTTCTTCTTCTGCTAAAAAATCTTCTTCTTCTTCTTCTTCTTCTTCTTCTTATTCTTCCTCTCATAGTGCCAGTTCTTTGCTGTCTCCAGTTTAAGGCATTTTGATGGTATGGGATTTGCCCCCTGCCGCAAACACCGAGGTTCCTGTAGGCAGGGGTGGGCATTGCCCCCGATTCCAGCCACGTCTCGGAAGGTGCCCGTTTGCTTTCTCCTTGATAAGTGGGCAGCTGCCATTCACTCCCGCTGGGAAAAGCATGGCTCTTCAGGGACCCTGTTGCCATGGAGGCGGAAGGGGGGAGTCTCCGTGGGAGGTGCCGTGCCCCTCTGCGCGCAGGGAGGGTTGCCAGCCTCACTGCCCAGTGCCTGCACCTGCTCTTTCAAGAGCATCTTGTTCTACTGTGATCAGGAGTTGAGTTTGCCCGCTGGTGTAGAACAAATTGTCGGTGAAGGCCTTGGAGCTGGCCACGACACTGTTTTCCTGGTCACTTGGCAGCGCCGCGTGCCCGTCTCATGCTGCACCTCCAGGGAATCCCAACCGTTCACAAACCTTTAACCCACAAGCACCCTGTCAAAACGATGGGCGTCAATCTGTCCGTATGCAAAGGGCATGATCGGTCAATGTGTGTGACATTTACAGATCGGCATCAGGAAGGGACAGGTCTCTGCCCCAAGGAGGCTGCAATTGAAGTTTGGCTCCCTTCCCCATCCCACCTAATGCAAAGGAATGAAAACATACAAGAGCAACCCCCTAGGGGGGCTTCAGCACTCATCCCCCCCAAAAAAAGCCCTGCAGAGCGGCATAAACAAAAGATAGGTCTCTGCTCCAAGGAGGTTACAATTGAGGTTTGACTCCCTTCCCCCTCCCACCTAAAGTTTTAAGCAAAGGGATGAAAACATACAAAAGCGAGCCCTTAGAATGACATCAGCAAGCCAACCACACACCTCATTTTCAAACAAACTTCCCTAAGGGGCTGAGCTCAGGAGAAAACAGTTCTTCTGGTTTCCGGCAGAAGTCATCTGCGCGCATTGCTGACAGGCTAGCGTCTGGGAAGTCACCGATCCAGCTCCCTAACCTGCGGCAGAGAATCTGCCATTCCTGAACTGCCACCTCTTCTCACCTCCGATCTGGAACTCCTGTGGCAAGAAAGCAGAAGCCAGCAGCAAAAGCCGGTGGGATTAACGGAGAAGGGTGTTTTTTTTCCTCGTGAGCTTCTGCAGTTCCCGTCTGGTTTTCGGTTGTGAAATGGAACAAGCTCATTGGATCCCTCGGTGTCCCAGCGACACAAATAAGCTGTCTCCGGTAATTGTCTGGTTTTTTGAGATCGAGTGGAAGAGACTGCTTCCTCTGATTTACAAGACAGACGTCATGTCAGTGCTCCATGGCAAAATGGCCACTATCATAGAGTTTTTGCCCAAATATCAGGGCACCACCTGGACGTTCTCCTTGTCACTGACTTCTGTGGACTGACACCAGTTTTGTGTAGTGCTTAGGAGGGCGGACTCTAATCTGGGAGAACCAGGTTTGATTCCCCACTTCTCCACATGCAGCCGCTGGCGTGACCTTGGGTCAGTGACAAGTTTTCTCAGGTCTGTTCTTTCAGGAGCCGTTCTCAAAAGAAGAGAAGAAGAAGAGAAGATGCTAGATTTATACCCCGCCCTTCACTACCCAAATGTGTCTCAGTGTGGCTTACAAACTCCTTTCCCTTCCCCTCCCCACAACAGACACCCTGTGAGATAGGTGGGGCTGAGAGAGCTCTGACAGAAACGGCTCTTTTTCAGGGACAGCTCTTATCAGAACTACGGCTTGCCCAAGGCCATCCAGCCAGGTGCAAGTGGAGGAGTGGGGAATCGAACCCGGTTCTCCCAGATTAGAGTCCATGCACTTAACCACTACACCAAACTGGTGTGCTCTCTCAGCCCCACCTACCTCACAGGGTGTCCGTTGTGGGGAGGGGAAGGGAAAGGAGATTGTAAGCCACTCTGAGACTCTTTTCAGTAGTGAAGGGCAGGGTATAAATCCAATCTCCTCCTCCTCTTCTTCTTCTTCTTTTTCTTCTTCTTCTTATTCTAAATGGAGTGTAATTGCCAGGGGTCGTTTTGTAGGAAAAGAGGTGCAGGAGCTTATTAGCATAACTTATTTGCATATGCCACACCCCCTGACATCACTGGAAGTATGTCAGAAAGTGGGAGAGCTTGTACCTGAATAAACTTTGGTCTTAAAGGTGCCACTGGACTCTTTTGAATTGCTAGCTATTGGGGGGGGCATACGGA
>NW_015174374.1:83089-87725 GCF_001447785.1 Gekko japonicus
AAAGAAAAGGAGGAAAAGAGGGAAAGAAAGAGGGCAAAAAGATGGGGAGGGAGGGAGGCTCCCCCCCATCAAGCCCCCGCCACCCACCCACCCCGATCAAGCCGCTGACACCACCCTACACCAGCCAGGTTCTGGGAGAGGTGAGGGGGCTCTGTAGGCATTTCCCGGGCTGTCTGCCAAGGCAACCAGGCCAGGAAAGGCAGGCGGGGGGGTCTGTAGCCACTCCAGAGGGGCTCTGTAGGGCACTCCGGAGGCCTTCCCCGGGGCCCCGTGCAGCCACGCGGGCCTGGAGACGAGGCACTGGGGGGAAGGGAAGGGCTTTCCAGGGACCTGCGTGGCTGCGCGGGCCTGGAGAGATGATGCTGGGGGGTTGGGGAGCAGGGGGCGGGGCTTGCTACACGTCCCCACCCCCTGGCCTCCTCTCTGCTGGAGCGTCGTTCTGGTGAGCTCCGGCTCGAAAAGAGGCCTGGTAATTTCAATTGCAGGGTCTTGTGTATTGTCTCTCCAGCAAGACGAAAATGTCTGTTTTCCTCTTTGAAACTTCTACACCTTAAACCACGCCTTCAGTTAAGTGTTTGTGTAATAAATATGATGTGGACTATTGTGTATCTGTATTTTTGTAACTGACGCTTGAGGGAGTGTGAAACAGATGCCAGTTAACCCATAAAAGTCGCTTTTGCTGGGAGTTTTCCAGTTGCTGATCCCTGCTCAACCTGGACTCGAGAGCCAAGAAACTAACATCAGGGCATCACCTGGACATTTCCAACATTATTTATTTATTTGTTTGTTTAATTTGTATCCCTCCCTCCCCGCTGTGGCGGGTTCGGGGCGGCTTACAGAATACACACTTACAGAATATATATATATGTTAAAACAAGACATGTTAAAACACAGAAAATTGAATTAAAACCACAACATATAAAATTTAGGTATTAAGGAACAAAAGTGCTAATAAAAGATGGCGGTGTTCCCTCAGCATCCAGGTGGTCAACTACCACCCTAACCCGGGGTCTTGCCAGGCTGTTAGTTATTAAGTGAGTGCAGATGTTGTGGCCGGGGCCACGATGTTCAAAGGCGGCACCCTAATCGAAAGCCTGGTGGAAGAGCTCCGTTTGACAGGCCCTGCGGATGAAGACATCACTTCCGGCGCCCACAGGAAGTGATGTCACCAGGGGCCACAGCACGGGACTCCCTCTCTCTCGTGGTAAGCCCTGCCGCCAGCTAGCTGACTGGCAGTGGGTGGTGAGGCCTGGCAGACGGGGGAGGGGGAGCCCTGTCTCCACGGGGATTGTGGCAACCCTAGAGGCATGGCGAAGGGTGGGGAAGAAGGAGGGTGTGAGAGGGAGGTGAACAGGGGAGGGGAGGGGAGCCCTGGGAACTCTCTGCCCACCCCACCCCCAAATCTGGAACCATTCCTGATGGACTATGTTGTTGTACTCCGGACCGTTGCCTATAGCAGCCGCTGAGTCCTGACCCCGCCCCCCCTCCCCGGGAACCTGCCAATCCAGCAAATCCGAAATGCAGCTCTGGGTATTGGTTCTGCACAGCTGCAGGCTTGTCCGGGACAAGCCGTCTGTTGAGACCGCAGCTTGCCAGCTGCTTTGGGGGACACAGGAGGGGATTAGAAAGGGGAAACCGAAGACCAGACGCCTCTCCTGCCCTCGAGTTGGAGCTTGCCGGTTGTGTTGTTTGGTGCAGCTCTAAAGACGCTTCGTGAGTGCCGTGCGCTGAGGTTTCACAATCTCTGTCTCCTGATTTCTAACCTAGGCACCTCCGGTTTAGCTTGCTGGCAACAGGGTCTACTGAGTATCTGATTGGAAATCCATTGCTGAACCTGAACTGCTGCGTAACTCAGGTCTTGCAGTGGGGACTGAAGAGAGAAGAGGAGACAAGATTGGATTTATACCCCACCCTTCACTACCGGAAGGAGTCTCAGAGTGGCTTACTGAAAAGTACTGAGCCTGACGAGTGATTTCAGCTCCCATACTTTTATTAGTGCAGAACAAGACAACTGTAGCCGGCTTGCAGGCCAGCTTATATTCCCAGTGAAACCACCACCCAAAACACACACCCCCCGCACCGTAATAGGCTATTTACAGTGGCCGAGAGTTCCATGGACCTGAGAGTTCCATGGGCTCTGATTGGTGCGAGCTAGGATCCGCTTAGTCCATTGTTTCCTGGAGCAAAGCTCGGAGGTTTAGCAGGACCGCGTGGAGCCCCCATCTGCCACACAGTCAGGACTGGATATATTACACCCCTCCCCCCTTGGTCTGCAACACACCCACAAATTAAGTCCTTGAGGTGTGACAGTGCTTTCCTGGTGCGGGTGGAGCGGCAAAGTTCGGGGGACAGTGGCTGGAGCCGCCGCTGATGCACTCGGCGGAGTGCTGGCAGGGGGCGGCGTAGCGGGGTCCGGTGACGGTGCCCTATTCGTAGCTGGGAGGTTGTCCGTGGGGTTGCCAGATGGGAGGTGAACGAGCACTGCTGCAGGTGTCGCTGGCAGGGTTGACTGCGGTGGTGGTGCTGTGGCTTCCGGGGCGTCAGGGGCCTCATATTCATCTGGGTCCAACAGCAGCGTCGGTCAGTGCGGCTGGTCAATATGGCAGTGTAGGATCTGCCCGTCCTCACTGGAGACCTCGTAAGTTCGGGGGCCCTTGATCCTCACCACTCGAGCTGGAATCCAGGCTGGACCCCGTACGTAGTTCCTGGCATACACGGGATCCTCTGGAAAGAAGCCCCTGGCCGCCTCACGGGACTCAGTGTTCGGTGCCTCTTCAGGGGTGCAGTCTGGGTGAAGACGGTCCAGCCGGCTCGTCAGGTGGCGTCGTAGGAGGAGCTCTGCTGGGCTGCGCCCCGTCATGGTGTGAGGCGTAGTTCGCTGGCCAAAAAGAAAGCCAGCCAGCTTATAGTCCCAGTCTCTTGAGTCCAAGCGACGGGGGGCGTCTTTGGTTGTCCAGACTATGCGCTCTGCTTAGCCGTTGGTTGCGGGATGGAAGGGGGCAGACTGGACATGGCGGATCCCGTAGTACCGGGTGAGGTCCTGGAACTCACTGGACGTGAACGCAGTCCTGTTGTGAGTGACTAAGGTGTTGGGGATGCCCTGCGCACTGAAAATCCGCCACATAGCCCAGATCGCCACTTTAGAGGAGGCGGAGGAGGACACGGAGACTACCTCCAGCCACTTGCTGTAGGCATCCACCAGGATGAAGAAGAGTCGCCCCTGGAATGGTCCTGCAAAGTCCAAGTGCAACCTGGACCAGGGGCGGTGGGAGGATTCCCAGGCTCGTTCCGGGACCCCGGGTGGCTCTGGTCGGGAAGCTCGGCATGGCTGGCACCTCTTTACTACATCCTCTACATCCCGGTCCAGCCCCAGCCACCAGACGTAACTTTTAGCCAGGGCTTTCATTCGCACCACCCCGGTATGTGCTTCGTGAAGGGCGGTGAGGACCCATTCCTGTAATGGCGTAGGGATGACCACCCGGCTTCCCCACATTACGTCCTAGGAGGAGCTCTGCCGGGCTGCGCCCCGTCGTGGTGTGAGGTGTAGTTCGCTGGCCAAAAAGAAAGGCAGCCACCTTATAGTCCCAGTCCCTTGAGTCCAAGCGACGGAGGGCGTCTTTGGTTGTCCGGACCATGCGCTCCGCTTAGCCGTTGATTGTGGGATGGAAAGGGGCAGACTGGACATGGCGGATCCCGTAGTACCGGGTGAAGTCCTGGAACTCACTGGACGTGAACGCAGTCCTGTTGTCAGTGACTAAGGTGTTGGGGATGCCCTGAGCACTGAAAATCCACCACATAGCCCCAGGGGTCATTTCGTAGAAAAAGAGCTAGGGGGACTCATTAGCATAACTCATTAGCATATGCCACACCCCCTGACATCACCGGAAGTGTGTCCTCCCCACAGCCGGCGGCGACCTCCAGCGGGCACCAGCAGGGAGCTCCAGGCCCCGCCCTCCCGCACCTCACCCGGGGGGATGGCGTCCCCCCGCGTCCCCCCCCAAATGACCCCTGCATAGCCCAGATCGCCACTTTAGAGGAGGTGGAGGAGGACACGGAGACTACCTCCAGCCACTTGCTGTAGGCATCCACCAGGATGAAGAAGAGTCGCCCCTGGAATGGTCCCGCAAAGTCCCAGTGCAACCTGGACTGGGGGCGGTGGGAGGATTCCCAGGCTCGTTCCGGGGCCCGGGGTGGCTCTGGTCGGGAAGCTTGGCATGGCTGGCACCTCTTTACTACATCCTCTACATCCCGGTCTAGCCCCAGCCACCAGACGTAACTTTTAGCCAGGGCTCTCATTCGCACCACCCCGGTATGTGCTTCGTGAAGGGCGGTGAGGACCCATTCCTGTAATGGCGTAGGGATGACCACCCGGCTTCCCCACATTACACAGCCTTTGTGAGCTGACAGTTCATCCCTCCAGGAAGCGAACGCCATGAATTCCGGCTCCGCATTGGCCGAGGGCCACCCCCTCACCACCCAGTCCAAGACGCGGCAGAGTACCTTGTCCTTGGCTGTGCAGCGAGCGACGTCTTTGACGTGGACTGGCTGGTCTCGAAGGGATTCCAGTAGCGCAATCAGATGAGCCGGGGCCGGATCCGGGCAATGTGAGGTGGCTCAAAGTGTCCGCGTGGCCCAT
>NW_015174374.1:88030-90026 GCF_001447785.1 Gekko japonicus
CGTGGCCTTGAGGGACAGGAAGGAATGGTAAAAGTTCAGAAGCCCCAAGAAGGCCTGCAGCTCTGACTTGGACCCGGGAGGGGGGGCTTGAGGGTGGGGCACTGATGCTTTCTCGGTCATCATCATCAGAGAAAACATGATTTATCCATTGCCTTTCAAGGTCCTCCATTCCCCTAAGAGCTCAGTTCAATGCCCCCCCTTCATTTTGCCCTCACAATAACCCTGCGAGGTAGCTTAGGCTGAGAGAGAGCAACTGGACTGAGGCCTGTTTGGTGTAGTGGTTAAGTGCGCACACTCTAATCTGGGAGAACCGGGTTTGATTCCCCACTCCTCCACATGCAGCTGCTGGGGTGATCTTGGGTCAGTCATAAGTTCTCTGAGAGCTGTTCTCTCAAGGGCAGTTCCTGAGAGAGCTCTCTCAGCCCCACCGACCTCACAGGGTGTCTGTTGTGGGGAGGGGAAGGGAAAGGAGATTGCAAGCTGCCCTGAGACTCCTTTGGGTAGTAAAGGGTGGGGTACAAATCCAATCTCCTCCCCTTCCTCCTCCTCCTCTTCTTCTCCTCCTCCTCCTCTGCAGTCCGGAGATGAGCTGTAATTCCCCGGGGAATCTCCATGTCCCACCTGGAGGCTGGCGTCCCTGTCTCGTGGATGTCATGGGTGGCCTCCTGGATCTCCTCGCCCACCCAAGAAGACTGAGCGATGGAACGATTATACTCAGCTTTGGATCCATCTATCCACCCATCCCACCGATAGCTCAACACTCGGAGTTATTTCCTAACAGACTGACGAGGCAGATGGATGGACGGCTTCCGCCTCAGGGACTAGATAAGATGTCTCCTCTCGCCACCCCAGCAGGCTCCAGAAACACGCCTTCTCGGAGGCCTCCGCGTCGCTGTTCCAGCTTTCTGTCGCCACCCCATTGTTTTCGAACTCGGGACCTCATTTATTCTAATGACAACAAGTATTTTGGCAATGGGAGAAGAGAGAGAGAGAGAGAGAGAGTTCTTCTGCGGGCACATCCTTCCATCTGACTGATCAAGCTGTCTGGGGTGGGCTTCCCTGGCGGTTCTTCAGGGGGGGTCCGTGAACTTGGAAAGGAAACCTGTGGGGGGGAGAAGAGCAAACCCCCCACCATGTACGCCTTTCCCCATCTGCTGAGCAGCATCGATGTTGACATACACCCCCCTCCAATAAAAAAAGGATTTCCAAAGCCTGGTTCTGATATGGGAAGGCTCCCAAAACTTTGGAGACGAAGGAAGAGAAAAGGAATAAGGAGAAGGAAGGAAGGAAGGAAGGAAGGAAGGAAGGAAGGAAGGAAGGAAGGAAGGATAATAGTTCTGAGCTGGGAGTTCCCCTCGCCTTGACATAATTTATTTCATACTGCCGGCTGGCCTTGCCAATTCCTGCAAGCATGTAATCTTTCCATTTTGCACACTTATAATTAAGGGAGCCGCTCCCCCACTCTCGTCCTAACCTCCGGCTCCAGCGAGTAGCTAGTCTGGCTGATTTCGCCGGCTCCCCTGGGTGCAAAAGGGCTGGCCCGCAGGATCCCGGGCTGGCTTTTCGGAGGGCGGCAGGGTGTCCAGGAGTCTCCCAAACAAAAGGCCGAGAAGGGCCGCAGGGCGGGGAGGCCCAGTGGTTATGGAAGTAGGGGAGAGTCCGGAAGCAGGAAGGCCAAGCGCCCGGGGAAAGAGGCTTCCTGCGGAAGAAGACCACACTGTCGAACCACTTATAAGTCTAAAGTTTCAAAGCCAAGAGAAAGGAGCAATTTTGGCCTTGTGTTGCTGGAGGGGGGGGGATGGGGCTTCACTGCAGGCACAGGCTAGGGGTGCCAAGTCTCGGTTGACAAAATCCTGGTGGGGTATAGCGCCATATAGGCCAACCTCCAGGGCGATCAGGACATTTTTGTCGGAGGATTCAGGACCCCGGGAAAATGCCAGCTTCATTTTAAAACAAGAGGCTGGCCCTCATGATAAGTTTGGGGGAGGGAGGAGGA
>NW_015174374.1:90381-91599 GCF_001447785.1 Gekko japonicus
GGGGGAGGAGGAGGAGGAGGAGAAGAAGAAGAAGAAGAAGAAGAAGAAGAAGAAGCAGAAGCAGCAGCAGCAGCAGCAGCAGCAGCCAATGTTGGATCAGGCCAATGGCCCATCGAGTCCAACACTCTGTGTCACACAGTGGCCAAAAAATACCAGGTGCCATCAAGAGGTCCAGAAGAAGAAGAGGAGGAGGAGGAGGAGGAGATTGGATTTATACCCCGCCCTTCACTCAGAGTCTCAGAGTGGCTTACCATCTTCTTCCCTTCCTCTCCCCGCTACCCCTGTGAGGTAGGTGGGGCTGAGAGAGCTCTTTTGAGAACTGCCCCTGACAGAACAGCTCTGAGAGAATTTGTGACTGACCCAAGGTCACACCAGCAGCTGCATATGGAGGCGTTCACTCAGATGAGAGTCCGTGCTCCTAACCACTACACCAAACTGGCTCTCAGACTGGGGCTGAAGCAGCAGTCAAAACCTCACCACCTTTGGTCTGTCGCCACTTCTCGTTCTAGTCGCACTGTGTGGTGGCCACCGCCTGAAAATGGCTGTCCCAAAATGGCTGCCTCGGGAGGCGGGGCCAGCCACGAAAGGGCTACTGTAGCTTACCTCCAGTCACAGAGTGAAGATCCTTTTGCTGCAATGGCTGCTGCTGCAAAAGCGACTTTATAAAAGTTGGCAGAGTTGACCAAACTTCCAGTGGTCAATCAGAAACCTTGCTGGACCAAAGGCCCACTTGGCTCCACCCGCTTTCTAAAAACACTTGGTGGGGGTGCCAGGAAAGGGCATTGTTTGTCACCATGGCGCCCATGGAAACCACGTTGGGGACACCCTGGGCTTCAGATTGCCTCATCGCAGGCCCAAGCAAAACCCAGCCAGGCATCTACCCAACCTAAACCACAGTGTGACAGAGGCAGTCGGGTAGACGCCTTACCTCTTGGGGTTTTGTCATAAGAACATAAGAACATAAGAGATGCCAATGTTGGATCAGGCCAAAGGCCCATCCAGTCCAACACTCTGTATCACACAGTGGCCAGAAATACCAGTGCCATCAGGAGGTCCACCAGTGGGGCCAGGACATTAGAAGCCATCCCACTGTTGACCCCCCCCCCAAGCACCAAGATGACAGAGCATCACTTGCCCCAGAGTCCCTATCTATACCTTGTGGCTAATAGCCACTGATGGACCTCTGCTCCATATGCTTATCTAATTCCCTCTTGAAGC
>NW_015174374.1:92107-99274 GCF_001447785.1 Gekko japonicus
TAGCTGGGGAAAACGCTCCAGATGGACCGTGTGGGGAAGGGGCGTGGGGGGGGGGGCTGTGTCTGGTGAGATCCTGCCCCTGATGGATCGCTTGAAGCCTTCCCCCGTCCCCAGCCCACCAATGGCTGGGCTTGCTTGACAACAGCACGGGATCCTGCGATTAAAATCACGGCAGAAGTATTTGGGATCCGGCCACACCGGCCAGCCACGGTCTCGGGCAGACAAGGGCCCTTCCCAGCCCAGCTGCTGGGGACAGTTTGAGCTGGAGGTGACCTTCTTCTCCACGCTGAGATTTGCCACACTTCTGCTCAACCATGGCCCCGGTCACGCAAGCGGGAAAATTCGCAGTGGAAGGGAGGCATTTGAGCACCGGATCGAAAAGATGCGCGGCAACCCGATCGTACGGTTCCCTGAGGTGCCGCGCATACGGCGATAAACGGCGATCATATGGCGATGTTGAAGCGCATCAAAGGCCAGGAAGAACCGGCGTGGTGCAATCAGACGTGGTACGGGACGCGTGCGCGTGCCGGATGCGCCGGATTAACTCTGCTCCCACGATCCAACGCTCGCCTGCGACCCGCATTTTCCGGTTGCTACTACCCTTTTGCTGGTACTTTTTAAATCCGCTTCTTCGGGCTGACGGTACAGGTTGGTGACGGGTGCGCTACGCTTCCCAGATGTTGCCATAGGATCGTGCCCGTTTGATGCGCCCTCAACCCGTCCGTTTTGCGGGGCAAGTCCTCCTGTGTGACCGGGGCCGGAGTCTTTTGCAGCCCCTGAAACATGCCAAAATTCAGCCCCCCCCCCCATTTTCCCTGGTCAGAAAGTAGACGGGTGTGCTACGCTTCCCAGATGTTGCCATATGATTGCGCCCGTTTGATGCACCCTCAACTCGTCCGTTTCGCGGGGCAAGTCCTCCTGTGTGACCAAGGCCGGAGTCTTCTGCAGCCCCTGAAACATGCCAAAATTCAGGGGGGGGCCCATTTTCCCTGGTCAGAAAGTAGGGTTGGCAGACCCTCCACCAATGGAGGCAGGGGTCCCCCTCTGCCAGGCCATGGCCCCCCCAGCTGCCAGTGGAGGAACTTACCAGTAGAAAGAGGAAGGCCCAGGCCACAAAGCCTGTGTCGTACAGGAAATGACATCATCACGCCAGCGATGTTCAGGCGACACTGTTATTTGGGCAAAAACTGTATGGTTGATGTCTTCTTTTTTTACCATAGAGTTTTTGTCCAAATACCAGAGCGTCACCTGGATGTCACAGCATGATGACATCACTTCCTACGCGATGCCGGCAACGTGACCTGGGCCTTCCTTTTCTCCAGGGGAACTGATCTCTGGCCCCCAGATATGAGGGGGGGGGGGTTATAACAACAATTTTTATTTGGATATAACATCAAGTCAACCAATATTATCTCAGGAGATCTCAGCCACTCCCGGGAGGTTGGCGACCCATTCCCCCATCTTCAGAGCTGATCCAAGGCCTTTTTAGTGGTGGGTCCTCAGTTATGGAATATCACGCCCGCACCAGATTTGTGAGACGCCTCGACCGGTGTCCTTTTGGTGCCACAGTAAGACCTTCGTACGATCGTGTACAGTTCCGACTTTCTGAAAATTCCTCTGGCAAGGGCCGGCGAAGCCAGGCTGGAGAATTCAAGCATTCCCACAATTTCATGGGCATCGTGCTAATATATGATGACGGCTAATGACAGGCTTCCCCTCCCGCCCCGAGCCACAGATCTGTGGCCACCACACCACAAAGGCAGCCTTCCCAAGCTGACTGACTGTCCACTGGGATGGAAGATGTTTTGTCTTGCCAAGGGACAGGCCCAAGGGGTTGGACCTCCACACTCTTCACCAGGGTTCCCCTCGCCACAAGAATGCCAGTAGACATGTGGTGCTGGTACTACGGTCAGGCCTCAGGCTCCGGGCAAGCAGTTCTTTCAGTCTTGGACTTTGCCTCCACCGGAGAATCCGACAAGCCACCTCCTGTGCTCAGAGATCTGGGCTGTGAGAAACTGGCAGGCAGAGGCTTCTGTTTTTAGAAAGTGTCCCCCCCCCCGGTCTGGAAACGGCGGCTGTATCGTACATGACATCTGATTTTCTTTCAGGGGGATGCTTTGCCAAGTCAGTAACCGCATTGTCCCACGGTCTGGAAAATTCTGGAAGGAGGTAACGTTAGGTAACAGAGTCTGAGGTCCGGCTTTGAATCTCAGCTGGAGATGAATAACCCCTCCAACGATCAAATGAACTTCTTGACATTTCATATTGATAGCCCCTCGGGCTCGGAGTCTTTGACTTCTGCCAGCAGAAAAGAGTTTTGACGGCTTAGGTCAAGAGCTCCGGATTCTCTGGCGAATCTTTATGTTTCGAGCAGATGGCTTGGGAGATAAAGGATAAGATCTGGTTAAGTCATTTCTCCATCTGTTCTTTCTTTCTTTCTTTCTTTCTTTCTTTCTTTCTTTCTTTCTTTCTTTCTTTCTTTCTTTCTTTCTTTCTTTCTTTCTTTCTTTCTTTCTTTCTTTCTTTCCAGCCTCAAGGGACAAATCAACAGATTTATTTTGGAGAGAGCCAGGGTTTACACCAAAGCCATTTCAGTCGCAATAAGAAACCCTCGTCCCACCCAACTCTGTAAGACAGTCTGGCGAGCAATTTGAAAAACCTGGAGATTGGCACCACTCGGAAAACTTTCTGTCTCACGGAAGATATTTTTAGCCCCTTTCCAAAGAGAGATGTTTTGCTCAGTAGGAACGGTGGTCGCATCAACTTGCTGAAAACTTGAACAAGACCCCTGGAGGATAATGGCTTCTCCAAAATCTCAATCGCTCTTCCTGATGTTTTCTGGCACCTGGTTCAGTCCTGGATTTTGTGCCTTTGTCGGCCCGTGGAGTCGTTCAAAACGCTGATAGATGGCATGTCCTTCTCCTGGGTCAAAGGAGAGGGGTAAGTCCAAAGGCTTGGGGTGGTCTCTCAGTGAAAAAACCTGACCCAGAAGCTTCTTAGTTGTTTCTCCCATATGTCTAAAGCGAGCCCATATTTATTCAAACTTCTGGAGTTCTGGCCCCGCTGGTGGACCTCCTGATGGCACCTGGTTTTGGGCCACTGTGTGACATGGTGTGTTGGACTGGATGAGCTATTGGCTTGATCGAACATGGCTTCTCTTATGTTTTTATGTCTGGGGCCATGATGCTCTGTATTCTTGGTGCTTGGGGGGCAAGAGTGGGAGGGCTTCTGGAGTTCTGGCCCCACTGGTGGACCTCCTGATGGCACCTGGTTTTGGGCCACTGTGTGACATGGTGTGTTGGATTGGATGAGCCTTTGGCCTGACCCAACATGGGTTCTCTTATTGTGTCTGGGTCAGTGGTGCTCTGTCTTCTTGGTGCTTGAGGGACATCATTGGGGGGCTTCTGGAGTTCTGGCCCCACTGGTGGACCTCCTGATGGCCCCTGGGTTTTGGCCACTGTGTGAGACACAGTGTTGGACTGGATGGGCCATTGGCAATTCACCTGATTCAACATGGCTTCTCTTATGTTCTTATGTTGTTGTTATAATTTTTAGATTCTGATAGCTTTCGAAATCATATTTTGGAGGCCAGTTCCATCCCCACTCTCCCCAAAGCTTCTCCAATCAGCAATTTTTTGAGATACATTTTGGCGTATGAAAATTGCATATTTGTAGGAAAAGCGATCTGGAAAATGGATTTGGGCCCCAAGCTTTAATCGGTTCAATCAGTAGATCAGTGGGATAAGTGGGATGAGAGGCATGAGCAAGGAGAGAACACCTGTTTCCTGCCCACACGTGCATATCTCCTGCACGTGGCCCATGTGTGCTCAAGTTTGTAAGTGATCTCGAAAATGAAGGCACACCTCTCGCCACTCGGGGAATTATGCGCCTTCCTTTGTACATCACTGAATCAGTCGTTAATTAGTTTGGTGTAGTGGTTAAGTGTGCGGACTCTAATCTGGGAGAACCGGATTTGATTCCCCACTCCTTTGGGCCCCAAGCTTTAATCGGTTCAATCAATAGATCAGTGGGATAAGAGGCATGAGCAGTTTATCCAAGGAGAGAACACCTGTGTTTCCTGCCCACACGCGCATATCTCCTGCACGTGGCCCATGTGTGCTTAAGTTTGTAAGTGATCTTGAAAATGAAGGGGGGTATAAATCCAATCTCCTCCTCCTCCTCCTCCTCTTTTTTAAAAAGCCAACTAAAAAAATGTCTTTTGACAATTGGCAGCCAGAGAATTTTGATACAGGTGTTTAGGAAAGCAATACTTAACAGGCTGGAGGGGCAGTGTTTCCAAAAGGGAAACGTTATCTGAAATTATATATATATAAAATATAAATATGCACATCTCTCTGGGTGGATGTGTGTGTTTAAACCATCACTAATCAGCGCCAGGAAATCCACTCAATTAGACAAGGGGCTTAAAACGAGAGGTTCTCCCTTGTGCCAAATGTCTTTCCGTTCCATGTCAGATTGAAGCAGGGATGTGGGAGGCCGGGGGAGAGAATCTGGATTTCCCCACCACATTACTCTGAGCTGACGTCCCCACTGAGAGATGCGTGGTGCAGCTGCTGGAGTCGGCCCATCTCTCCTGGACGCGGGACCCTCGCAGACTTCAGGGCTCACGGTGGCCCACGTCCTCAGACGAAGGACAGCTGTGCATTCCGGGCTTCAGCTATCAGCTCGTCCTCTAAGTGTTAGGACTGTGCGTTCCTCGGGAGGCGTTTTGTGAAGGACTGCCATGGCTGCAACGGATTCCTGCGCGCTTCTCTGCTAGCACCCTGACAAAAGGCCCAACCAATAATCCTGCCTTTCTGAAGGCCCAGACGAAACCCCTCGCGCTGCCGTGAAAGAGGCCGATATCAACCTCGACTTGGATAGCTTGGGCAAGCCCGATCTCGTCAGATCTTGGAAGCTAAGTAATTGGAAAAGAAACCTCCAAGGAATACCAGGCATGAGACACAGAGACAGGCTATCAAGCCACCTCTCTGGAAAATGTCCAAGCCCCCAGTAGGGATCGCCAGAAGTCACCATGACTTCCAGGCAGGCAAGCACACAAGCTCGCACATGCACACAAGTTTGGTGTAGCGGTTAGGAGCGCGGACTCTAATCTGGGAGAACCGGGTTTGGTTCCCCACTCCTCCACATGCAGCTGCTGGGGTGAATTTGGGTCAGTCACAAGTCATCTCAGAGCTGTCCTCTCAAGGGCAGTCCTCGAAAGAGCTCTCTCAGCCCCACCGACCTCACAGGGTGTCTGTTCTGGGGAGGGAAAGGGAAAGGAGATTGTAAGAGCCAGCGGGGGAACCAGTTCTCTCCACGCTCTTAACCACTACGCCAAGCTGACTCTCCTAACCACTACACCAAATTGTACCCCTGCATCCTGAGTTCCTTCTTTACACCAGCCCCCCCACCTTCTGACTGGGACACAAAGACTCAGAGAGATTCATGTCTACTCGTATCTGATGAAGGGAACTTTGACTCTTGAAAGTTCATAGAAAAATCTTGTTGATGTCTAAGGTACTACTGGACTCAAATCTAACTAGCTTTTCATGGGCTTTGAGGACCTGGTGACTTCCAGTGATGTCCAGTGTTCCCTCTAAGCTGAGGTCAGTGTGAGCCGGCTCACAGTTTTTTAGTCTCCGGCTCACACCTTTTTGTCTTCGCTCAGGAAGGAGGGCTCCAGAGCAAACTCATTGACGCAGTTAGCCCCATGCAGTTAGCGCGCAACGTTAATGCCAGGAGCTCACCAAGTAGCGTTTTGGCTCACAAGACTCCACGGCTTAGAGGGAACATTGATGACGTCATCAAATCCGTGCCGGAGCTTTGGAAACCTCTCGTGCTCTGCTGTCCCTGGCATGAGGACCTGATCCAAGTAGAGGCGATGCATGGGCAGCTTGAAGGCCTGATGCTCTTGGTATCATCGCTGACCGACCAACACATACGAACGTGTCCGAAGACCGAGGCAGCGTTCGAAACCGATCCAGCCTCCGGCTTAAATTTCCAGACAACGGACAGATGTGCGGCTAATTCACTTGACTTTCCTGGATTTGTTCCAGATTGGGGGAAGGGGAAGTGTGACATCCCGTCATTTATGACTCAAAGCTGTGACTTTATAGAAGCAATTGGCATAGGGGTGCCAGCTCCGGGTTGGGAAATACCTGGAGATTCTGGGGGCGGAGCCTGGAGAGGGCGGGGTTTGGGGAGGGGAGGGGCCTCAGCAGGGTTGTGGTTGTTGTTCAGTCGCACAGTCGAGTCCGACTCTTCGCAACCCCATGGACCAGCTCCCGCCAGGCCTTCCGGTCTTCCGCTGTCCTCTGAAGTTGGCTCAACTTCATGTTCATTGCATCTGTGACAACTGTCTAACCATCTCATCCTTTGCCGTCCCCGTCTTCTTTGACCTTCAATTTTTCCCAGCATCAGGGTCTTCTCCAGTGAGTGCTCCCTTCTCATTGGGTGGCCAAAGTATTTGAGCTTCAGTTTCATTATCTGGCCTTCCAGGGAACAGTCAGGGTTGATTTCTTTGAGGATCGGCCTTCCTTATAGTCCAACTCTCGCAGCCATACATGACTACTGGGAATACCATTGCTTTGACCATGCAGACTTCTGTTGGCAGGGTGACGTCTCTACTTTTTATCATGCTGTCTAGGTTCGCCATCGCTTTCCTCCCAAGGAGCAGGCGTCTTTTAATTTCATGGCTGCAGTCACAGGGTACAATGCCACAGAGTCTACCCTTCGAAGCTACCATTTTCTCCAAGGGAACTGATCCCCATCATCTGGAGATCAGTTGTCATAGCGAGATATCTCCAGCCACCACCTGGAAGCAGGCGCCTTTAGCCTGGCACTATTGTTTCTCAAGATGACATAATTCTTTTTTTAATTCCTATTCCCATTGCAGATTAAATCTGGTCTGGAGGCAACTTCGAAGGTCCCTCCACAGGGAGCCAGTTTGGTGTAGTGTTTAGGAACGCGGACTCTAATCTGGGAGAACCGAGTTTGATTCCCCACTCCTCCACATGCAGCCAGCTGGGTGGCCTTGGGTCAGTCACAAGGTTATTTCAGAGCTGTTCTCTCAAGAGCAGTCCTCCAGAGAGCTCTCTCAGCCCCACCTCCCCACAGGGTGTCTGTTGTGTGGACGGGAAGGGAAAGGAGATTGTAAGCCGCTCG
>NW_015174374.1:99731-101849 GCF_001447785.1 Gekko japonicus
GAGACTCCTTCGGGTAGTGAAGGGAGGGGTATAAACCCAATCTCTTCTCTTCTTCTCTTCTTAAAACCACTTTTGCCCAATCCCTGTGTGTAAACTGTGATGCATGTTCATAAGAAGAAAATATATAATGGTTTAAGCACAGTTTGGCACTGCAGCTCATTCTAATGGGGGAA
The DNA here is from genome assembly GCF_001447785.1 of Gekko japonicus. Taxonomy (NCBI): domain Eukaryota; kingdom Metazoa; phylum Chordata; class Lepidosauria; order Squamata; family Gekkonidae; genus Gekko; species Gekko japonicus. Next base: position 99,905 of record NW_015174374.1, read on the forward strand.
ACTGCAAGGCGTTACGTCAAGAACTGGCTGAGAGAAAGGTCATTCTGCAACCGAGCCAAAACCCGATCTGGTCTGGGCCTCCTTAGCTGCTGACTCAGTCACAATTTGGAACAACGACAGAAACACGACTTGTCACCTGTCACGTCATGGCCTCCTTAGCCAATGAATGAACGGCGATGGAAATGTAGAAACACAGCCTGCAGGGCTCTTTTTGTAGCAAGAACTCCTTTGCATATTAGGCGACACACCCTTAATATAGCCAATCCTCCAAGAGCTTACAGTAGCCCCTGTAAGAAGAGCTCTGTAAGCTCTTGGATGATTGACTACATTAGGGGTGTTAATATGCAAAGGAGTTCTTGCTACAAAAGGAGGGACACAAGTGCCTGGGAAAAACCACACTCACGTTAGAGCTGAGATCCACGAGGAGGGGGATCCGCATATTTATTCCGGTCTCTCTCAGCCTCTTTGGTGAATTTCCTGTCTGTCTCATTATGGACATAGGAAGATGCCTGCGTTTTGTTTCTTTTTGGTTTTGTACAGGGCTTTTTTGTAGAAAAAGCCCAGCAGGAACTCATTAGCATAACAGGCCACACCCAACAACAGAAACTCATTAGCATATCCAGCCACACACATGAGAGCATAGCTCATTAGCATATTAGGCTGCAAACCCCCCACCCATGTTACCAGAAGGGTGGTCATCCAGCCACACCTACCTTTTGCTTCTTATTCTCTTTACATTGTTTGTTGTCAAAACCCAGGGCTTTTTGCATGTTAGGCCACACACCCCTAATGAAGCCAATCCTAATGAGTTTCTGCTGTTGGGTGTGGCCTATTATGCTAATGAGGTTCCTGCTGTGCGTGGCCAACTTGGGAGCCAGCCGGAACTCCGTTCCTGCGCGTTCCTGCCCAAAAATAGCCCTGGTTTTGTATGTTTTCGGCACGTTTTGTGCTCGTTTTCATTGCAGGTGCTTCCGAATCGTTGGCTTCTGTTGCCAACATTTTTTGCTCCTTTTGTATGCGAGGTGCCACCAATATGCAAAAATGACATTAACAATTGTCTCCTCCTCCTCCTCCTCCTCTTATGATGATGATGACGATTTTTGATGCAGCCCTGATCTGGATAGCTGCTGTTATCCACCCTGCGTCCCATTTGTGGGATAGGGAGCAGGATATAAATTTGATAAATAATCAGGGGTCATTTCGTAGAAAAAGAGGTGCAGGAGCTCATTAGCATAACTCATTAGCATGACTTATTTGCATATGCCACACCCCCTGACATCACCGGAAGTGTGTCAGAAGGTAACACCTACCGCTCAGGCTCCACTGGACTCTTTTGGATTGCTAGCTATTGGGGGGGGGACATACAGATCTGTCTTCGCAGAGGAGGGAGAGCTTGTGCCTGAATAAAACTTGGTCTTAAAGGTGCCACTGGACTGTTTTGGACCGGGGGGGGTATGCAACTTACCTGGCTGCTTCTTGCTGTGACTGAGGGCTGCTGGGAGCAGGGGGTAGGGCTTGTTGCATGTGCCCGCCCCCTGGGCTCTTTAGGGGCGGGGGGGGCCCTGTGGCTTATCTGGCTGCTTCTTGCTCTGACTGAGGGCTGCTGGGAGCAGGGGGTGGGGCTTGTTGTATGTGCCCGCCCCTTCGGCTCTTTACTGCCGGAGCTCTGCTCCTGTGCGCTCCTACAGGAAATGACCCCTGTAAATAATACTCATAGCCCAGGCTAGCCTGATCTCATCAGATCTCAGAAGCTAAGCAGGGTCAGCCCTGGCAGGGTGGGAACAAGAATGTATACTTTCGTTTCTGGGCACTACGCTGTTATCTGTCTTGACTCAGCCATGTAACCTTGAGACCTAACTGTCCCTGGTTTCTTCCTTCCCCCGAGGATTATAAGCCATTATTCAGGCGGGCTTTTTAGCTTAGGTGCGATTGGCTAAGAGCCACT
>NW_015174374.1:103074-103250 GCF_001447785.1 Gekko japonicus
CTTACCTTTAATTCTTCTGAGTGTCTGTTGCTGGGAACTGATTCCTCCAGGGACTCTGACAGTGGCCAACCACCTTTGAACCCCTCTTTATTTTATTTATTTATTTATTTATATTTCGATTTCTATACCGCTCGTGACCCCTAATGGGTCTCAGAGCGGTTTACAATGAACTACTT
>NW_015174374.1:103561-104568 GCF_001447785.1 Gekko japonicus
CGGGGGCTCAACCCGGCCGCAGTGGGGATTCGGACAGCCATTGTGGCTGTTCGCTATTGATGTTACCCGCAGGCGTCGTACTGCCTGCGCCACCGCTCTTGCCTTGAGAACCCTACAGGGTTGCCCTGCGTCAGCTGTGACTTGACTGTACTTTCCACCACCACATCTGATGCCAACAATGCAGTACGAACAGCCATTGTGGCTGTTCGCTATTGATGTTACCCGCAGGCGTCGTACTGCCTGCGCCACCGCTCTTGCCTTGAGAACCCTACAGGGTTGCCCTGCGTCAGCTGTGACTTGACTGTACTTTCCACCACCACATCTGATGCCAACAATGCAGTACGGAGAATGGGAAGATGGCATGGAAACCACGGCACGTGAGCTCACTCAGCACAAGGGAGAAGCAAAGCTGAAGTGGGCATTTTGGGGTGGTGGCAGCAGGGATGAGACAGGTGACCGTATCCCCGGGTCCCACATCGCTGCGCAAGACGCGCATGGGGAACATTGACCCAGGCCATCTCCCTCCGCTGGGAAATCCACTAAAGCTTCCCGTGGCGTCTCCAAGCCCAGGCTGGATGAAGACGGTCGCTCCCGATGGCAATTATTGTGTTATGGAAGTTTTCTGATCATCGGGGCCGTTGCCAGATGAGTTAATGTTCACACCCCCTTCGCGTTTCCCAGGGGAGACCTTGCCGGCTGGCTGCCAAGTCTTATTTTGACTCGGATCCCGGCGTGTCGGCCAACTGTTCCTGCGTTTCATTTCTGACATATCCTGTACATTAAAACATCATTAATTCAAACCTTTTGTTTCGAGGACCAGGCATGGCCAGAGAGCGCCGGCGCTTCGAGAACCGGCCCAGAGCCCTCCTTGTGCCAATGGCATATCTTCATCCTAACAGGCACTTCGAAACACACACACGCACGCAAACACATACACTCATAAAGTGTGACTTTTACGTGTGCATTTTCCCTCCGTGAAAAGACAAATACAAAATGTTCAATGCATC
>NW_015174375.1:0-3878 GCF_001447785.1 Gekko japonicus
ATGAATCAACTGTCTTCCCGTCAGCTTTCAGCTACCCTCCCATAACTATTTTCATACAACATGTTTTAAATCAACCCGCGATGGAGCCCCTTGTGGGGTGGCGGGCTTCACTGGGCTCAGCAGGTCAGGCCCAACGCACAGGTCAAAATCAAAGCACACAGAACGTTTCTGAAATCCCAGGGGGGCAACCGTGTCGGTCTGAAGCGGCAGAGCAAAGTTCGAGTCCAGTGGCACCTTTAACGAACCAGCAAAGAGTTATCCTGGGGATAAGCTTTCATTCCCTGAAGCAGTGTGCGCACACACAAAAGCTGATACCCAGAATAAAACTGTGTTGGTCTTAAAGGTGCCACTGGATCTGTTCCGCCAACAGCAATACTTCCCCCGGTGAGAAGCTAGGGATGCCAGCCTCCAGGGGGACCTGGGGATCCCCTGGAATTACAGATCATCTCCCGACTACAGAGATCAGTTCCCTTGGAGAACCTGGATACTTTGGAGGGTGGACTTTATGGCATTGTACCCCACGGAGGTCCCTGTCCTCCCCAGGCTCCACCCCCAAATCTCCAGGAGTTTCCCAACCTGGATTTGGCAACCCCGCCCACACCCCACTGTTGGCCAGGGAGGAAACGGCAACCCTAAAGGAGGCTGCGCGCGCCGGTGGAGTGCTGGAATTAGTGGAACAGATCCACGGACTCCCATCCGGACATGCATGGACTTCCTAGACCTTTAGGGAGCACATCCTAACTAGCATGATCCCATCAGACCTCGAAAGCGAAGCAGGGTCGGCCCTGGCCTGTACTTGGATGGGAGACCTCCAAGGAATACCAGGGTCGTGACACGAAGGCAGGCCATGGCAAGCCACCTCTGAACGTCTCTGGCCTTGAAAATGTCGCAGAAGAGAAGAGAGATTGGATTTATACCCCGCCCTTCACTACCCGAAGGAGTCTCAGCACGGCTTACAAACTCCTTTCCCTTCCCCTCCCCACAACAGACACCCTGTGAGGGAGGCGGGGCTGAGAGGGCTCTTTCAAGGACTGCTCGTGAGAGAACAGCTCTGAGAAGAAGAGGAGGAGGAGGAGGAGGAGGAGATTGGATTTACACCTCACCCTCAGAGCGGCTTACAAACTCCTTTCTCTTCCCCTCCCCTCAACAGACAGCCTCTGAGGTAGGTGGGGCTGAGAGAGCTCTGAGAGAAACTGCTCTTGAGAGAACAGCTCTGAGAAGAAGAGGAGGAGGAGGAGGAGGAAGAAGAGGAAGAGGAGATTGGATTTATACCCTGCCCTTCACTCGGAGACTCAGAGCGGCTTACAAACTCCTTTCCTCTCCCCACAACAGACACCCTGTGATGTAGGTGGAGCTGAGAGAGCTCTGACAGAAACTGCTCTTTTAAGAACAGCTCTGACAGAACTATGAGTTGCCCAAGGTCATCCAGCAGCTGTAAGTGGAGGAGTGGGGAATCCAACCCAGTACTCCCAGATTAGAGTCCATGCACTTAACGACTACACGAAACTGTGACTGACCCAAGGTCACCATGCAGGCTTCATGTAGAGGAAGAAGAAGAATTGGTTTTTATACCCTGCTTCTCACTACCTGAAGGCGTCTCAGAGCGGCTTACGATTTCCTTTCCCTTCCCCTCCCCACAGCAGACACTCTATGAGGTGGGGGGGGAGGCTCAGAGAGAGCTCTTTCGAGGACTGCTCCTGAGAGAACAGCTCTGAGAAAACTTGTGACTGACCCAAGGTCAACCCAGTGGAGTGGGGAATCGAACCCGGTTCTTTCAGATTAGAGTCCACACTCCTAACCAATGGTCCCTCTAAGCTCCCCACCAAACACAAAACACTCCATGAACTCAGATTTTGTGGCTGGAACAGATGTTATCAGGTGTGGGACTTGTCCTGAGGGGTTTAGTCTATCTCCCATGCTGTCTAATCATTTTGTAAAAGCCCTCGAGAGAAAATGTCTGTGGCGTTGGAGCTCCGTACCCACCAATGTGCTGACGCCACCCAGGTTCTGCATTTCTTTTGCCTAGGATGGGGGTCCCCAACCAATGCTCCCTCTAAGCTGTGGAGTCTTGTGAGCAAAAATTCTACTTTGTGAGCTACTGGCATTAAAGTTGTGAGCGAGCGACTTGGCTATTGTGTAAATTAGTTTGCTCTGGAGCCCTCCTTCCTGAGGTAAGCTAAAAATGTGTGAGCTGGAGGCTAAAAAACTATGAGCTATGGCTCACACTAACTGTGCTTAGAGGGAACACTGCTCCTAAACACTACACCAAAAAGGGTCGCCACAAGTCAGTTGTGCCTTGATGGCACATTCCACCAGGGATCATCCTGCCAAGGCTCAATGACTGGCCAAACGTCTTCATCAGCCCCTTGCCGATACCCACAGCGCCATTTACCACGCAGCACCGCAAATCCCTCTTCCCCACCTTGACGCTTCTCCACTTGCCTTTGTTCGCCACGGAGGTAAACATTAACTCTGCAATCTCAGTGACTCAACCAGTCTGACAGGTAACGTCAAGTTTTCCAGAGGTTTCCAAACTGGGCGTTCCCGAACGCAGGAAGCAAAGCACCCGGCAGAAGTCGCTGTGACAATAGGAGACAGATGTCACTGTCGAAGCTGGAGGGTGCCAATGAACGTTGTTTGTTCCAACCCCACCCACGCCCTCCTGCCGCAAGCGTGTTGGAGACTGCCAGATCGAGAGAAGGGAAATGGACTGTTTCAAGAGGGAATTAGATAAACATATGGAGCAGAGGTCCATCGGTGGCTATTAGTCCCAAGGTATAGATGGGAACTCTCAAGCTGGGGCAAGTGATGCTCTGTATCCTTGGTGTGTGTTTTTTTGGGGGAGGGGAAGAGTGGGACAGCTTCTTCTAGTGTCCTGGCCCCACTGCTGGATCTCCTGAGGGCACCTGGTATTTCTGGCCACTGTGTGATACAGAGTGTTGGACTGGATGGGCCATTGGCCTGATCCAACATTGGCATCTCTTATGTTCTTATGGATAAACATATGGAGCAGAGGTCCATCGGTAGCTATTAGTCCCAAGGTATAGATGGGAACTCTCAAGCTGGGGCAAGGGATGCTCTGTATCCTTGGTGGGGGTTTTTTTTTGGGAGGGGAAGAGTGGGACAACTTCCTCTAGTGTCCTGGCCCCACTGCTGGACCTCCTGAGGGCACCTGGTATTTCTGGCCACTGTGTGACACAGAGTGTTGGACTGGATGGGCCACTGGCCTGATCCAACATTGGCTTCTCTTATGTTCTTATGGATAAACATATCGAGCAGAGGTCCATTAGTGGCTATTAGCCACAGGGTATAGATAGGAACTCACGGTCTGGGACAAGGGATGCATTATATTCTTGGTGCTTGGGGGGGCAACAGTGGGAGGGCTTCTAGTCTCCTCGCCCCACTGCTGGACCACCTGGTGGCACCTGGTATTTTTGGCCACTGTGTGACAGAGTGTTGGACTGGATGGGCCATTGGCCTGATCCAACATTGGCTTCTCTTATGTTCTTACGGATAAACATATGGAGCAGAGGTCCATCAGTGGCTATTAGCCACAAGGTATAGATAGGAACTCACGGTCTGGGACAAGGGATGCTCTCTATTCTTGGTGCTTGGGGGGGGGCAACAGTGGGAGGGCTTCTAGTGTCATGGCCCCACTGCTGGACCACCTGGTGGCACCTGGTATTTTTGGCCACTGTGTGACAGAGTGTTGGACTGGATGGGCCATTGGCCTGATCCAACATTGGCTTCTCTTATGTTCTTACGGATAAACATATGGAGCAGAGGTCCATCAGTGGCTATTAGCCACAAGGTATAGATAGGAACTCACGGTCTGGGACAAGGGATGCTCTCTATTCTTGGTGCTTGGGGGGGGGCAA